>NC_056743.1:624798247-624888247 GCF_019279795.1 Protopterus annectens | reverse complement strand
TCTCACACCAAAATTTAAACATCTGTTTGTACCATCATAGACTGCCGTCACAGTTGATTCACATTATACAGTAGATATAAAAAGTATACACACCCGTGTTAAAATGCCAGGTTTTTGTGATATAAAAATGAGATCACAATAAATCATTTCAAAAATTTTCCAACCTTTAATGCGATCTATAACCTGTACAATTCAATTGAAAAACAAACAAATCTGTTAGGGGAAAAAAAAAAACGTACAATAAGCTGGTTGCATAAGTGTGCACACCCTTAAACTAATACTTTGTTGAAGCACCTTTTGATTTAATTACAGCATTCAGTCTTCTTGGGTAGGAGTCTATCAGCATGGCACATCTTGACTTGGCAATATTTTCCACTCTTCCTTGCAAAGCGCTCCAAATCGGTCATATTGGGAGGCATCTCTTGTGCATAGCCCTCTTCAGGTCACCCCACAGATTTTCTTTTGGATTTAGATCTGGGCCCTGGCTGGGCCATTCCAAAACATTAATTTTCTTCTGGTGAAGCCCTTCTTATGTTGATTTGGATGTATGCTTGGGGTCATTGTCGTGTTGAAAGGTGAAATTCCTCCTGAAGGTTTTGGGCCAAAAGTGACTGGTATTTGGAACTGTTCACAATTCCATCCACCTTGACTAAAGTCCCCGTTCCAGCTGAAGAAAAGCAACCCTAAAGCATAATACTGCCATCACCATGCTTCACCATGGGGATGGTGTTCATCTGGTTATGCAGTGTTGCTTTTATGCCAAATGTACCTTTGGAATTGTGGCCAAAAAGTTCAACCTTGGTCTCATCAGACCATAACACATTTTCCCACATGCTTTTGGGAGACTAAGTATTGTTTTGCAAATTTTAGCCAGCTCTGGATGTTTTTCTGTGTAAGAAAAGGCTTCTGTCTTGCAACCCTACCCCACAGCCCAGACATATGCAGAATACAGGAGATTGTTGTCCCATGTAGTACACAACCAGTGGTTGCCGGAAATACCCACAGCTCCTTCAGTGTTGCTGTAGGTCTCTTGGCAGCCTCCCTGACCAGTTTCATCTTGTCTTTTCATCAATTTTGGAAGGATATCCAATTCTTTGCAATGTCACTGTTGTCCCATATTTGCTCCACTTTCTAATGACTGCCTTCACCGTGTTCCATAGTATATCCAATGATTTGGAACATTTTTTGTTCCCTTCTCCTGACTCACTGACTGATGCCTTTCAACAATGAGATCCCTTTGATGCCTCGTAAACTGTGAGACGTGGCTTTTGCTGTAGCAGGCAACTGAGTAAATGTCAGGAAAATCCTACTAGGACAGCTGAACTTTATTTGGGGTTAATCAGAGTCCCTTTAATTGATGGCAGATGTGTACCCAAGATGACGGAATGCTGTAATTAAATCAAAAGGTGCTTCAACAAAGTATTAGTTTAAGGGTGTGCATGCTTATGTAACCAGCTTATTGTACATTTTTTATTTTTTATATTTTTCCCCTGACAGATCCATTTTTCAATTGATTTGTACAGGTTATAGGTCACATTAAATTTGGCAAAAGTTTTGAAATGATTTATTGTGGTCTCATTTTTTTATATAAAAAAAACTGGTATTTTAACAGGGGTGTGTACACTTTTTATATCCACTGTAAATACTGCTATTGTTTAGTACTTGGATCAAGGACCAAGTAAGTAAGTGGGGGATATGGAATATTCAGATATGACTTGGTTCTAGTCTCCATACTGGATCACGAGGGATTCATTACAACTGATCAAAGGTAATGCAGGATCACTGGAAAATAAGGTAGACCACACACATCATATGCAAAACAATATGGTAAGGCATGATTCTCATACCGACCTCTGTAAACACTACAGATGAACAAAATGATTCTAAGGCCATGGTGCATTTCCTACATATACATTGTTGGATCACTCTCTGTTCTGTTTTATATATATATGTGCTGTTAACCTTATACATCACATGGACAATGCCAATAGACCAAGATGCCCAGACAATCTTAGTCTTGCACTTCTCAGATCTGATTTATAGTTTTTCAAACCGCTTTAAATTTATGTTACGTGTACAAATATTTAAGCTATTCAGTGAAATTTGGATTTAATAGGAGCCTTCTGTTTTGACCAAATATCAGTAATCTGTACTATTGTTTTTGCAAGTTGGGTTGAGCTGTGGTTGAAAGGGTCCCTGGATCAATTCACATACACATAGGCAGACAAAAAGGATGCATACAGTACATAAATATTAACCCTTTGTTGACTGGCTTAGTCCCACTAGGTCAGTACCATATTTTCAGGGGAAACCAGAGGTGATATTTATACTACTAGGAAAAATTTATCCAGGGCACAGGCCTACACTTTCATAGGTGCTCTGGGATCTCTTACATTCACCCAGGTTGCCACGAATTCACCCAGGTTGCCACGAATTCCTGTAGATAGGGACTCTGTTTTAACATCTCATTTGATGGATAGCACACTCAGGGATGCAGCACCCCCTTATGCTGCACTGCAGTGTCAGCAAGCTACCTGGTGGGGGAATAGAACCCACAACATTCTGCACCAAAAGCATCACTGACACTACTAATAATGAAAGAATACTCAAAAGAAAGGACAAACACAGCAAGCTGGATGGGGTCTGTGGATCAGTGGACAACATGGAACTGGAATTCATACAATGAACTTCAGGGTGAGAAGAGGAGGAAATTTAGCATACAGAAAGAAAGTGAGTTTAGAAAGTGGACCACGAAAACTGGAGTTATGTGCATGTTTGTAATGAAGAACAAGTTGTTATGATGTAGATGCCAGCAATGGATAGACTTTCTGAAACCAGTACTAGAGGCTGCCACTCTCCTACTGCAATAGTATCTGTCTGTAATTTTCTTCAGTGGCTGGCTAGCGGATAGCAAGCCACCGGGATAGTGTCTGCTTGGCAACTGTACACCATTCCTTCTATTCAGGAAAGGATAAAGTAAGCTGCTCCATCCTCCTAAAACTATTCATTCACTTCATGTAAAAATGGACAGTACAAGCCCAGAGTGTGAAGATCACTCTCCAGGTAAAGAAAACAGGGAGGTGAAGGAGAAAACACTTAGCATAACGTTCCATCTGTGTTGTTGATCTTCATTCATTCATTACTGATGGGTATCGGTTCTGTCCTTGGAACAGAGTCGGCAGTTGTAACAAGCTCGTTCCAGTCAAAAAACTCTCAAGCTAAGCTTACCCACAGTGCCCCTCTCTCTCTATCACCTCAGATCGAGTTTGCCCATAAGAAAAAAAGAAGAAAGCAGAGGCTTTATCTGAGCAAATTCCCTAGCATAAGGTAGGACCAAATCCGAACCTCCAAATGTCTTTGATGGGACAGAGTCCCTAGGTACTTTGTTTCCTGGGAGGCCCTAAGGAAGGATACTCCTGAGCACCACTGAACCAAAGGATGCTCTCCCCCTGGAGAACAAATCCAATTTGTAATGAGTGATAAAGGTATGAGGGGTAGCCCATGTTGCTACTGCAAAAATGTGATCCATGGAAGTTCTTGCACGGAAGGCAACAGATATCGCAACTGATTTGGTTGAATGCGCTTTGACCTTAGTTGGTAGAAGAAGTTTATTTTGTTGATAGGTAAAACAAATGCAATCTCTCAACCATTTAGATACAATCACTTTGGAAACAGAACTTTCCCCAATTTTGGTCCCGAGAAGGATACGAATAATTTGCTTTTCGTAGTGATTCAGTCTTGTCCAAGTAGAATCCCAATTGTCTACGCACATCAAGTAAATGCAGGGAATATTCTACTTTGTTAGAAAAATTTGGGAAGAAGACTGGCAGATCAATTGGTTGAATAATAGTCAAATCCGAAATAACTTTGAGTAAGAAGGTGGGATTAGTCCAGAGTGATGCTCTGTCTTTATGGAAAACCATGCAAGGATGTTTTAACAAGGCCTGTAATTCAGATATTTGCTTGCTGAGGTAATAGCTACCAAGAATAAAGTTTTCCAGGACAAAAATTTTATATTGCAAGTGGAAGCAGGTTCGAAAGGAGGACGAGTCAAGGACTGTAGAACTAGCGTCAAATTCCAAGGTTCGATTGGCTCTTTGAAGGGTGGTCTAATGTGCATGGCAACTTTCATAAAGGTTTTACAGAGATGGTGAGAAATCAAGGAAGAGTCCTGGAAGCCATTGTGGAAGTTTGAGACAGCCACCATGTGTACTCGAATAGTGGAAGCTACAGCTCCCAAATGCAGGAGATTTGATAAATACTCCCATACAGAGCTAACAGATGCCAAAAGGGGGTCGACTCCTTTATCTCAGCAAGTGGAAAACATTCATAATTTGGTCTCGTTTCCTGGTGGATGGTTTATGGGAAGCCAGAAAAATGTTACGTACAGGGGAGGATAGATTATTCTGCCTGGCAATTAGTGGAAGTGGAGGAACCAAGCTGTCAGCTTGAGACTCAGTATGTTTGTATGCATCAACCCTTGCGGGTGCAACAATAATTCTGGAGTTGGATCCAGAATCCACGGTTGGTGCACTAGGTGAGGCCAAAGGAAGGGAAATCAAACTTGTCAGGGCCAATAGGGTGCAATGAGGATTACTGTGCTTCTCAACTAAAGAGCTTTCTTTAGAAATTGCAGGATCAGGTGAAGAGGAGGGGAAAGCCCCATGGGCCAATCGAGTACCACAGCATCCCTTGGGGACTTCCCTTGAGGGGGAATTAGGGCAAAGTAGCTGCTGCATTTGTGGTTTGTGGGGGATGCAAAGCGATCGCAGCAAGGTTAGCGCCAGCGACTGAAGATCTTCGCTATGATGACAGAGTTGAGGAACCACTCATGAGGCAGGAGAATGCATCTGCTCATCTTGACTGCAATTAAGTTGGAATCTCCGGGAATATGCGTTGCTATCAGAAAGCGGTTGGAAGATATCGCCCACTGCCAAATTCTCATGGCTTCTCGACACAACAGGTAGGATTTGGTTCCCCCTTGTTTGTTGATATACCAGACTATGGACATGTTGTCCGACTGGATAGCAACTGTCCCTAATGGGAGGACAGATTGGAATGCTTGCAACGCTAGAAGCACTGCTCTCAGTTCTAGAACATTGATTAGGTTGGCCTCCATGGGGGACCAAGTGCCTTGGACCGCCTTTCCCTGGAAATGCTCCCCCACCCCATCACAGAAGTGTCTGTGGTCATCATGGCCTTGAGCGGAGAGGGGGAGAAAGGGCGACACCATAGGTCTTTTTCTGTCTTCATCCACCAAGTTAAGTCTTGTTTGCATTGATTTGTTCTGTGGATCTGAAAGGACACAGAATGAGTCAAAGGAGACCACTGCATTAAGCCAGTGTAGGAGTCTCGTGTGTAGTCTTGCTAGGGGAACTATGGTAATTGCTGCCATTGATCCTAGTAGTTGAAAGACAGCCCGAGCCGAGACCTTGTCCTGAGAGAGTATCACCCAGAGTTGAGACCTTAGTCTTTGTAACCTGTTACGTGGAAGGGAGACTAGGCAAGATGGTGTCGAAAGTTGCCCCTATGAATTCCATACTTTGAGTAGGAGTCGACTTGGATTTCTCTTCGTTTATTGAGATCCAAAAGTATTTTGCTAGCCTTAGGGTGTAATGTAAGGCTGTAACTAGTAGATGCTTGGTAGGGGTGGTAAGGAGCCAATCATCTAAATATGGAAACACCTGGAATCCTTGCAGTCTCAAGTGAGTTAACAACATCAGATCAAAAGTTATATACAGTGACGGACCTGTGTCCATAGCAGGCATTAGTTAGTTATTGGTAGGAAAAACTTTCCCAGTCTCCTCCTCTACCCATAATGCATAGCAGAGCTTCTTGCTTCTCCAGATCTTTTCTGTGCTATATGAAAGCAAAGCGCCTCCACATACACATTCATATACCCACAAAAAAATCTTTCCAGACCTCATCCACCAATGGCCGGGGGGGGGGGGGGGGCTATGATGAAGAATAAAGATGGCAATTGTGTTGGCCTACTGCTATAGCAAGTATATGTTTGTATGTTTGTACTGGAAATGATAAAGCTCATATTAAACCTTCAGGGAACAGTCCCCAGCAGAAACAACTGGGTGGTATCATGGCAGCATACCTTACTTATTGGATCATTTGTTTTATATGTCCAATGTCTCTGTTATGTCTATCATTAACTGGACATGTGGACTGGTCCAGGGATTCTTTCATCCATGGTGGACAACCCTGACCTTAAAATGACATCCAGTCTCAGTGCCCTGCAAAAGTATGCACAGTTGCACAAAATAATCAATGGAAACGCTTTTGTAAAACATCTGACAAATTGTTAGCACCCCAGCTTAATGTATCATCAGTCAACAGGCAGGTCTCTATTATACTACAAATAGCAAAACATACCACATTCTGCAAACCATATCAAAATCAAGACCTTAGGAAACAAGTTGATTATAATTTCTTACTGATTTAGTCCTGTCCAATTAAAAAAAATCTCAACTGCCTACACAAGAGATACTCTCCAGAAGGAATCTAAGCAAAACTTACAAACTACCTTAAAATTTTGTTTCAGTGGCTACCACAGGGTTAAAGAATGGTCAATACAGAAGGACATAATATTCCAATGAAAAAACAGAGACTGATGTCCAAAGTGTACAACATGGATATCCTCCCAGCTGAAGCGACTCCTAATAAAGGTGCGTTTTTCAAGACAATCTAGAGCATGCTCTAGTGACTGGCTCAAGAGGTGGGTACAGTTAGATTTTCAATGATCAATCAATCCCAGTGATGAATAGGCTCCTCAAAGTGAAAGCATAGTAAGAAAGTGCCTACCGAGAAAGGCTTTGCAAATCTTTAAAGATGCTAGAGGAATTAAAAAATACCGTTAAAAACTGGAAATAACTGCTAAGTGCACCTTAATGGTACAAGAACCTAAATATGGCAGATAATCAAAAATAGCCAACATACAGGCATAATAAAGGGATCTAGTCCATTAGAAGTGGTCCATACAGGAAACTTACTCCCATTATTCTTATGTCTTTCCTGCACAGAGTCTCTGGACAAATGAAATCATTTTCATAACTCCAGCAGAGTAGGTGTCATCCTGGAAATATTCCTCCATGTTAGATATATGAAGCAAAGGTCCTAGTGAGGTCTGCTGGATGTGTGAGTTAGAAGGATCTCTGATGGAAAGGTTGATCCAATAGATAAAGAAGCAACACATGGAATGAAACTATCATGGTCAAAACAAGGGCATGGGAATGATCCTGGTCTTATATACTTGGCTTTCCATGCACATTTCAAAATAAGTGGAAAGAGAGGAAATCTGTAAGGAAGTCCTGGAAACCAAGTATGGACCACAGCATCACTGGACCCCTCTTTCAGGAGGAGGAGGATGAGAAAAAAAATAGCTGCTGCACTTGGGGATAGTGGAACACAAGTCACAGCAAGGTATCCCCCCCCCAGTCAGAACAGTAGGCAGATTACTGATATAATGAAATATCAGTCATGTGGCATCAATAGATAATGGCTGAGGTTTTCTTGGAGTACTCATTTAGCTGGCAGAATGTCGCAGCTGTCAAAAAGTGTTGTGCCAACATGACTCAATCCATAACTCTCAAGGCTTCTCAAAGGGGATAGGAATACATTCTCCCTTTCTGGTCTGCTGGTCTACAGACAACAGCCATACTACTATAGTGAAAGATAACTGCACTATGTGGAAAGGAATCCAGAAAGGCCTGGAAAGGCAAACTGGCTTCTACTGGTGACCATGCAACTTGGTCTGTCTGACCTCAAAATGGCCCTCAACCACCTCAAGGCACAACATGTCACTGGCAGCCATCACTACAGATAGTTTAAATATCAAAAACACACACCAACTCCATCTTGTTGCTGTAGCATTCAGTATTCACCCTACTTTGAGGCACAGTGATCAAGTTTAGAAGGGGGTGCAAAAGGCAAAACTGTCCCTTGCATAAATGCTTTAATGGCATTACAGCAAATTTAAAAGTCATTGTATTTCTACTGGAGTTTAACTTTACTATCCACAGTTTCAGGAACTGAAATTACAAGGGCTCACATTTCAGATGAGAAACTTGGCAAGGACATGGGCCTTACAGGGCCTCTCTGTGAACAGGACCAGCCAAAATTAGAAAGTATGCAACTGCACACCAATAGAGGGGAAAAGGCCTTTGCACTAATGGCACCCTTCTCAATCTTTAAGTCGTCTTTCTCATGAGTTGGTTTAGCCTAGAGAAAAACACAGGAGCCAACTGTGGCATGGATTTGTGAAGGTATAGCTCTTGTTTTGGAGGTCCTCAAACAGGTCCTGGGGTATGATCAAAGAACCATCCTTTCTGACCCCCAAAAGGACATCCTGGATGGCCTGCATGAGCTCCTCCTTACTGTAGGACAGTCAGATATATACCATCCTGAACAAGTACATACCTGAGTTTGTCACCCTAGCTATAATATTATTCCAGTTAAAATTACAGCAGGTCATGAGGTATCCCAGCTGCTGCTAGAAAGTCAAAATCTGGAACCAGATAACTGGATGAAGACACTGTGGTTCTCTATGGAATGCAAATAGTTTTTTCCTCCTTCGGGGGAGGGGGGGGGCAGAACGTCATCCCTGTTCCAGATGACTGTACTGCCCTTTCAGCAGTACAGTCTGGTCTAAACTTGCCAACAAATCTACTGTAAAAAGGTTTGATCTCTTAACAGAGTTTCTTCCTGTAGCCATATGATAGCCTTAAGACCTGGCCGACTGTGACCACTCAGAACCAACTGGTCCTTGGTAACAATTTTTCATGCCAGGGCTAACTCAAACAACCAGCCTCCCATGCACTGTATTCAAGGCTACTGTAAGCAGATCAGCAGATTCATCCTCTTGATGATTTCACCTAGAAGGGCAGGGCAATATCACATAACATTTCATGGGATTCCTCAGGTAGACTTCTTGTTAGCAAAGAAAGGGCACTATGGTAGAATCACAGATTGCAAGTCATCCCCAGTGAAGGAGTTAGTCCACAGCATAAATCACTGGCAGCTGCAATCAGCTGTAAGCAGAGGTCAGAGGCGGCTTTAAGGCCAACAAAGACTAGGCTAAAGATCTGGAAGTGAACTTGCACAGAGTGTTGGAGGTTGTGTACAACAGAAGAATGCTAGCTGCAGCCAAATGGCACAGAGTGTCAGGGGTCATGTACAACAGAAGAATGCTAAAGAAGCTGAAGTAAGATGTACAAACTGATGGTACAACCAGTACCGCAGTATGACACAGAAACCTGGGCAGCGAATGAAGAGTAGCTCAGGAAACTAGAGCTGATGGAGATGAGATGTGGGACAGACTAAGTAATGATGACATGAGAGCAGAAGCCAAACCCCAGTAGCAAACAAAATTCAGAGAGAACAGAGTATGGTTGGTTGGGCACATGTGCAGAAAAGCAGAAGATGATTTAGTGAAGATTTGCGGGAGAGATAGGATGAAGGCAAGAGGAAACAAGGACATCCGAAAAAGAGATGGAAGAACTGTGCGAGAGAATACTTGCAACAGTCAGGCATGACTGTTGAGGAAGGTAGGAGAGTGGTGCTGAAAGTACAGTTTTGTACCTACCATAAATGTACATGTTCGAGTGCTAACACAGCTGCAGTCATAACAGATGGGTTATCCTGCCGTCAGGTGGGTCCTCGGTCGGCCGAATTCCAAAGTCTAGGTCCGGCGTCGGTTGTCGTCGCTTCTTCCCTGACGTCAGTGCGGCAGGTCAGTGCGGCAGGGGTATAAAAGAACCAGCCAATGCCATTTTCTTCAGTTTTTCTTGCCCCAGATGTCAGGTGCCCCCAGAAGGAAGGCAAAACATAAACTCATGTAATAATGCAATGAAATATCAAAAAGACAGTAGTTTGCAAGCAAATACACCATAAAGAATACCCCACTCCGGTTGTATGAGGAGGTGTTTGTCATAAGGCCTGTCCCAAGAGGGGATGGAGGGAGGGAAACCTGGACTGCAGCTGTATTAGCACTCGAACATCTACATTTATGGTAGGTACAAAACTGTACTATGTTCATCGTGCATACAGCTGCAGTCATAACAGATGGGTAGAATCCCAAAGCTAAAAAGGGGTGGTAGGCACTAAGTGGAACTAGGAGGAGCAAGGATGCCCTGCAATACTGCTGTGGCAAAGCCCGCTCTAGATTTAGAGTAAAGTGGAAGGTAATAGTGCTTGGAGAAGGTGTGCACAGAACTCCAAGTGGCTGCTTCCAAAATATCCTTGGTAGGAACCCCCCTGAGGAAAGCTGCAGAGGTAGCTGTGGCCCTTGTGGAGTGAGATCTGATGCTTGTAGGTACAGTTTTTCCATGAAATGAGTAACAAAAGCGTATGCAGTGGGCTATCCATTTTGAGATTGTCTGTTTGGAAATAGCCTTTCCTTGAGCACCTGTAGCATAGGACACAAAGAGTTGCTCTGATTTTCTGAATGGCTTTGTCCTGTCCAAATAATAACGAAGTTGTCTGTGAATGTCCTAGGAATGTAGTAGCCTTTCCCCTTTGTTTTGTGGGTTAGGATAAAAGGTAGGTAAGTGTATAGTCTGATTCAAGGCTACACTGGATACACTGGATACTACCTTTGGCATAAAGGAAGGGTTGGTTCATAAGGAAACTCTGTCCTGATGGAAAATGATGAAAGGTTGCACCGCCATGAGGGCTTGTAGCTCCGAAACCCTGCGTGCTGAGGTGATAGCCAGAAGGAAGGCTGTTTTCCATGACAAATATTGTAGTTCTGTTGGAGGCAGCTGGCTCAAATGGAGGCAGGGTCAGTTTTTCTAAAATGAAGTTGAGGTCCCAAGCAGGTACTGGTGGTTTCCTTGGGGGTTTTATATTCTTAGCCCCTCTGAGGAACTGTCTTAAGAGAGGATGAGAGAATAAAGGAGGATCAGTGTTGTATTGTGCAGAAATGGCTGAAGCATGGATCTTGATGGAGGAGAAGGAAAGTCCACTGTTTAGCATCTCAGCTAGGTACTGTAATATTTGAGGTAAATTTAGAACCCAAGGATTCTGGCCCTTTTTCTGATTCCAGGCACAAAACCGTTTCCATTTGGCGGAGTAGGCTTTTCTAGTTGAAGGTCTTCTGGCCTCCAAGATGACATCCTGCACCTCCTTGGAGAGGAGGGTCTGTTGGGAAATCAAGGAATCCTCCATGCGGCTAGATTGAGGGTTTTTAGCTGACTGTGAAGAGTTTTGAAGCTGTGTTGGGTCAACAGAAGAGGCACTAGAGGCAGGATCCGGGGGGGGGGGGTGCGTCTGGCTCTTCAGGAGTGGATACCAGTGTTGTCTTGGCCAGTCTGGAGCAATGAGAATCATCTTTGGCCTCTCTGCTCTGGCTTTTAAAAGAACTTTGGGCAGCAGAGGAAGAGGTGGAAAGGCATAGACTGTCAATGTTGTCCAACTGAAAGAAAGTGCGTCCACTTTCCAGGCCTGTGGATGATAGGTCCTTGAACAAAATTTTTTCAGTTGGTAATTTTTGTGGGTAGCAAAGAGATCTATGTCTGGCCGTCCCCATGCCTGAATTATCTTTGCGAAAACTTGAGGATGCAACTTCCATTCGTGTGGATCTGTCATATTTCTGCTGAGGTTGTCTGCCAGCGTGTTTTCCTTCCCTGGCAGGAATTGTGCTTGAAGTTGGATTTGCAATTCCAGAGCCATGTTCCAAAGGGACATGGCTAGTCTGCACAGGGGGTATGAATGAGTTCCTCCCTGTTTGTTTATGTACCACATCACTGTGGTGTTGTCTGTCCTTATCAATAGCTGGCCTGGATGCAGTAGGTCTTTGAAGGCCATAACTGCATTTTGTACTGCTAGTATTTCCTTTTGATTGATGTGTAGGTGCTTCTCTTTGGGACCATTTGCCCTGAATGCACTGCATGTGCGCCCCCCAGGCGTAATCCGAGGCGTCTGTTGTGATGATTTGGTTTGCTTGAGGCATGCAGAAAGGGAGACCTATGTTACTTTGGCATGCTTGAGCCCACCACAGAAATTCCTTTTGAAGACATGGAATGAGTGGTATAATTGTTTCCAAACTGTGGCTGTGTTGAGACCACAAGTTTTTTAGGTACCATTGAAGTTTCCTCATATGCAGCTTTGCATATGGGATCAGTAGGATGCAAGATGCCATGAATCCCAGAGCCTGCAGGACTTTCCTTGCAGTCAGCCTGGTGAAGGTTGCCATTTTTCTGAAGTATTGAGATAGTTGCCCTTGCTTCTCTAGCGTGAGGTAGGCCATCTGGGTGTTTGTATTCAAGCTGGCACCCAGGAAAATTATTGCTTGAGAGGGTATTAGTTTTGATTTCTTTTTGTTGACCGTGTATCCCAGAAAGTTCAACAATTTTATTACAAAGGCCAGGTGTTTCAGAAGTATGTGCTTGCTGTCCGCTTGGATCAGGCAGTCATCCAGATATGGGTATATTTGTATCCCTTGAAGTCTGCAGAAGGCAATTACTGATGCCAGGCATTTCGTAAACACTCTGGGCACAGTAGATAAGCCAAAGGGCAATGCAGAGAATTGATAATGGGTTGAACCTGCAAGAAATCTGAGGTATCTTCTGCAATCTTGTCTGATAGGGACATGCAGGTATGCCTCCTTGAGGTCCAATGTTACCAGCCAAGACTCCTTGCCCAGCATGGGAAGAAGCTGCTGTAATGTGAGCATCTTGAATTTTGGTACGAGTAAATATGTGTTTAGGATGGATAGGTCCAAAATAGGTCTCCAATCTTTGTCCTTCCTTGGTATTAGGACTAGTCTGGAATAAAAACCTTGACCCTGTTCTTTTGCAGGTACCTCTTGAATAGCTTTCATGTCCATGAGAGCTGAAATTTGTTTTTGTGCCTCTGCCCTTTGATTTTGTGGCAGGTTTGGCATGCCTCTCATTTTTGGAAGGGTGTGAAAGTGGAATCTGTAGCCTCTGTCTATAATGTCCAGGATCCATTTGTCTTTTGTGACAATATGCCAATTTTTTTGAAAATAATGCCAGTTTTCCGCCTAAAGGTGCTGCCATTAAAGCTTTGCTTGGCATGCAAAGGGGAAAGTCATTGTGTCTGCTTTCTGAATGGCTGTGATCTATCTTCTCCACCTCTTGGTGTAGGTGCTTGCCATTGTCTGGCTCTAAATGATCCTTGAGATTGCCCTCTACCCCTCGGGCACCTGTATCTACCTCTTTGAGGTCTGTCCGTAGCTGGAAAGGACCAATTTTTTGAAGGCCAGTTTCTGCTGAAACGTGGAGGCTGTACCTGTAGGAAATCTTTCACTGTTTGCATTGATTTTGCCTTTTCCTCCATTTTCTTTAGTACCTCCTCAGCTTTAACATCAAACAATACATCTTTTTGAAGAGGTGCATCTAGTAATTTAGCTTTGACATGATCTGGTAAGGTTTGCTCTTTGAGCCAAGCATGTCTACGTATGACAGATCCTGTAACAGCAGCTCTACATGAGGCCTCTAAAGCATCAAAACCACATTGCAAGGTATGTTTACCCACTTGCTCTGCTCTATGCAACAAATCCTGTAACTCCTTTAAACCTGGTTGTTCAGGTTGTGTCATTTTGCTTTTCAACTGAGATAACAAAAACTGTTGATACTTTAACATATGGAACTGACAGTTTAATGCCCTCATGGTTAAAGTGGCCGAGGTGTATACCCTTTTCCCCACCTTTCTAAAGCTCTGGAATCCCTCTCTGAAGGTAATGGGTTTTTGGCAGTAGAGGCCTTAATTCCCTTGGGACCCTGTGAAATAGTTTTTGGGTCAGCAGCATGGCTTTTGTATAGGAATTGGTATGAATCAGGAACCCGGTAATACCTGTCAGGCTTAACTGGAGCTGGGGGTAAAGAATCTGGGTTGAGGCTGGCTTCTGTGTACACATCATCTAATATATCCAAAACAGGAGGGACAGCCAGAGGCCTGTGCTGAGGAAGCAAGAGAAAATCCCTGAGCCTTTTCTTGGAATCTGAGTAATCTTGGTCTTCCCAGTGAAAGTGTTCCCTCAAGGTATGTAAGGTTTCCCCAAAAGAATAGTCCTCAGGGGGGGAGACCGAGGGAAATGACTCCTCAGCATCAGAATCTTCAAAAGGGGAATATGAATATTCCTGGTCCTCAGAATGTTCTGAGGTAATAGAGGATTGGTCTGAGGAAGGGTAGTCTTCCTCCAGTCTGGGCCTTTTGTCCGAGGGTGGTTGAGAACCCCTGATAAGAGTAATAAAATCCTCTGCCATTTTGAGCATCTGTTTTTTAGGCATGGGGCCTTGAGAGGGGCTCTGTGGAACTTGTCTTTTAGTTTTCATGGCTGCTTTAGATTTTGTGAAAGCCTTAATGGAAAAAGAGGAAGGCGCCTGAAGACACCTTGAGAGGTGGCAGGTCTGTCTAAATTCTGAGTTTCCCCGCCAAGAGTGGCGTCGGTATCTGTAGTCGGAGTGGGGGCCGAGGAGCCTGCGACCTCGGGCACAGAAGACACCGCTAAAGAAGAGTCATCGGTACTCAGGGGCTGCGTAGGCGCCTCGCTGAGAACCGGAGCACCTGTAGCCGGCTTTAGCGTAGTGTCGGTAGAAGTTGCGGACCTCGTATGCCGGTCCTTATCTTTGCGTCTTTTACTCAAAACTGGAGTCGGAGTATCCGACGACATAATGTAATTAAATTTTTTACCAAAATAGTGTTGGGCGAACTCCGCCCGACGCTTAATAGTGCGTTTGTTGAATCTAGCACAAAAACGACAGGCCGAGACATCGTGGTCTGGGCCTAAGCAAGGAATGCAGAAGGAATGGAAATCCTTATGCGGTATTTGCTTCCCACAAGAAATGCAATTATTAACTTTGTCTGACATCGGTCTGAGACAAGAAAAGTTTCCCCAACGGGGTACTTAGCTTTCAAGAAGACTTCGGCTGAAAAATTTTCGTAAATCTCAGGAGCTGGCCGACCGGCACTTGCGAACTGCTTCTGGTTCGGGCACTGCACGGCAAGAAAGACTGGAGAAAATGGCGTCGGCTGGTTCTTTTATACCCCTGCCACATTGACGTCAGGGAAGAAGCGACGACAACTGACGCCAGACCTAGACTTTGGAATTCAGCCGACCGAGGACCCGCCTGACGGCAGGATAACCCATCTGTTATGACTGCAGCTGTATGCACGATGAACATCTGACAAACGGCAACAACTAACACTACACCCAGACTTCACATAGTAAATGGGAAAAACAAGGTATATGATGAAGAACAGATGGCTCTATACACAGAAAACTAGTGAAAAGGATTACAGATGGAAAATGAACATAGGGTCAATGCTAGCTTTAGAAGTGATACTAACACAGGCTTCACACCTACACAGCTTGGGTTTGATAGCAGGATGAGATGATGCCAGGCAAGGCTGATGCCAAGGGTTCCGTACTGTCAGCAGCAGTTTCCAGTGTAAGGAAGACCACATAAGAGAGACGCAGGTCTGCAAACAGTGAGCATACTCACACTAGTTCATTAAAGGATTATGTTCCAGGCAACATTGAGGGAGGAGGCAGTGTGTGCAGCTGCCAATAAATCAAAATCAACCGTATAAGTGACAAAGGGGACCTTCCGTGTTTAATGGCTTAAGAGAGGGTAAAATTAGGGGACCGGATTCCCATAATGTAAAGAGTTGCTGAAAGGCACTCAAACCATTTTCTTGGGCAAGAGGGATTAGATCATCATGGTGAACTTGCTGATCCTTGTGAACACTATAGAGTCCACAATACCTAAACTTTTCAATAGCTCAAGAAGCAGAGGGTGGGGAGACAGGGACAGGTTCATGTACACTGAGGAGTTTGAAGCAAAAAGACTGGTGACCCGATGCTGGAGAACCACGAAGTTCATAGGCATGTAGGTAAGTACTAGGCTACCTGCCTATGTGGGCCATTTTAAGCCTAGGCAATTTTGTGTTTGAATTAACCTATCCTATTTACTGTCAGACTGACCTTACTCATCCCATAGTCAATAATTTAATATTACTCCTGGTCAGAATAACTGGGATCATACTGTAAATAATTTGAGGGGACCCCCATGCATGTGATAAAATATTTAGGAGCTGCCTCTCTCTCCATTACTAGTACAAGGGCAGTCCTGGTGTCCAAAATTTCAGAGGAGGATACATTCACCTGAGTTCTGGTGCAGTCTCCTTTCCCTGTCAAAAGGACTCATACCACGGTAAACATCTGAGAAGGCAAGTAATTTTACAAAGGTCATATTGCAAAATACTTTTTTGGACTTCTTAAAATAGTGTCAAGGTGGGCAAGACAAAGAGTTGTGTGCTTGGAACCAATGCAAATTATGTACAAAGTACACTAATCAGCCGTTATAATCTATCTGCTGTAAACAGACTCATGGACTCTACTGTACTGCAAGGGCTAACTTGTGGCCAACAACTAGAAAAACACAAGTAACAAATATGTTACCACTACCAAAAATGGCAGAAGTTTGGGTGGAGCTCTGTTCTCACTGTCCAGCACACAAGCAGTGGGTAGGAAAGAATCATACAAAGTTTAGGCTGCTGTTGACAGGTCCAAGGCAGCAGCCTTGGAATCCTTTGGGAAGAACCTGGAACAGGCCCTAAAAAGGTGACTCCAACAGCAAGTGTGTCCCTAATTGAGACTTACTTAAACTGCCCTGCTTCTCCCAAGGGAAGGAGGAGGAGGATTTAGAGGAACTTGACCCCTAGAGGAGAGGAGTACAGTGATCCCAACATACACAAACTGTACTTGAAGATCTAGGCAGAGGAGAAACATGGGAAATCCAGGAGCAGCTTCTCCAACTCAGCACAACCCAAACAGAACACCCAGCATTCTGAACTGCTGCACAAGCAAAAGGGCTCATCACTTTTTCCCTATGTGTGAGCACTACAAACACCTCAACTACAATCTAAGACAATGGAATGAGGATGGGGAGAAATCAGTTTCTCATCTAGTATACAGAACAGCTTCAGATGAATGGGGGGTTGCGCAATGGTTAAGGTCTTAACATCACAAAATACAAGGTACAGGATTTGTTTCTGACTGCTAGTTATTGGCTAGGCTTGTAATGATCTGAAGACAGATTGCAAAGTACTGAACTAGAGCAGAGTGATTAAAATGGAGTTGAAAAGGGTACAAATACAAGACATGTATAAATCTCAATTTCGGATAACTGCAGGTAGAATCCTGTAGCTGTCAGAAACAGCAATGGAGTATTTCCTATTATGAAAAAAAATTAATAATGAAAAAAAAATATTTGAGAGAAATAGCAATGGAGTATCAAACAAAATGTTATACAATATAAATATAAAAGTGTCTTACCCCTCTGCTCTCTGGTTCTGTTCTCTGTCCCTGAGGTCTAGGAGGAGTTTTTAACCTAAGAGCAAAAGAAAAAGGGGAAAAACAGAAAGTTATCCAAGATAATAATCTTAAAAAGGCTAATGCAGTTAAACACTGCAATCCTCTAATGCCTGGTTCATATGCTACACATAATTTTGAAGAACACTTGCAGAACAAGATTACTGGTTCTGTTAGCTTACTTTAAAACACAAACAACCCCTTCATTAAAGAAATAGAATTAAACTTCAGTCTTCATAAACAATTAAGAAACAGGTCTTTTGTTAAAACTGCATTCTCCTGAAATATTTAAATGCAATTTTGGGTTTGCAGCAGTTGACACAGGAAACAAGTTTTCCAGATCAAAACTCACTCTGCCTAAGAAAGCTCTATGGCACAGTGAGATGAAGCTCTCGCTGCAACTTGAATGACCTAGAAGCAGGAGAAGCTGTTTGGGTAGTGTAGAAAACCAGCAGAAATAGCTCAAGTACACCTAGAAATTCTGGTTAAATCAGAGTCCTAACAAACAACTGCAAAGCTGCTTCCTTCACCTTTTTAGATTTAGCACAATTGTATCACAAGGTTCAGATTCATGCTGGGACCTACATAATAAACACATACTACGACTGTAGGGGTGGGTTACTTATCTGTTGCACTTACACTTGTTAGAAGTACAAGTTTTGATAGCTGACTAGGGCCAAACCCCAAATAACCACAATAAAGAAAACTAAAAGGCAGAAACATCCTAACAAAAGAAAAAGGTGTACAAACTGCAGCATCACGTCAAAATGCTAGCAGAAAGGCTACAGGAAAATAAAGAATAAGCTTGTTAACGCGTACTCACTAAACCTGAGACAAAGAATCCAAATGTACACATTTATCAGTGGAGGACAATGGAGGACAGATAAAAGAAATGCAAAGTATTGTGGGATGGGGGTGGTGAAAGATAGACTTGGAAAGTTTTATTATAAAATTAATACTTCTGAAAGCCAAAACACGGACTGTGGCAATTTATTTAATGAAATACCAGTGTCCACTCCTTAGACACACAGAACTTCCCCCAAAATAACCCCCTTACTCATAGGATACATTCCCTCCAAGTCAAACACCACCTGTCTACAGGCATAGGATCTGATTTTTGAGGCAGTATTTCAAGTTTTCACAAACCCTATAAAGAGTACCCATTTTAACTAAAAAATATCTCATGTCTGACCAAAGTAAAGGAAATGGTACCTATGAGATTCGACTTGTTATTCACACACACAATAAGACTGATTGACACCATCAGAACTGTGTTCAAGTGACCTTAATTGCTAACAGCCTTCATAAAAGCTGATGACCACCACTGCTGGCAGTCATTTTCTGATAGGGGCACCTCTTATGCTAGACTATAATCAAGAAAAATATTCTGCCTAGAGTAAGATGGAATTTATTCCACAAAGAAACGCACACACATCCCGACCTGACAAGCCACAGTGACAATCGTTTAAATGACTAAGAGTGCAGTGGTCAGTTCTTTTTACATAGAGCCTGCCTCACCTACTTGTGTGATGACCTTTCAACAAAGATCAACTTCATTACCTTTCACAGATCAAATAAAAGAATTCTGGCAACACTTAAGTCATTTTAGCTTGTTTTACAATCATTCACACAAGCAGTGACCTTTACATTTAAACAGTTGTTGATCTGGCTTATAAATCAAGCAAAAGCAGTGGCTGCCTGCCTTCATGGATAGAAGGTTCCCACTCGATCAGAATAAACTCTTCTGACTTGAGAAGTAATCAAATTCCAGGCTGTTTGAAATCCTCAACTTCTGTAGAATGCCTTTGTCCCACTCTCACACACTCGTTTTCCCAATGTGAATCATCAATAACGGAAGTGCAACAGCCTTCCCACATGCTCTTAAGGCAATTTCCAACACTGTGCATTTCATATAATACACCACAGGAACAACTATTCTATTCACAGTGTAAATATACTGCTTCCTCACTGAAAGCACCATACCAGTTATCCAACTCCCACCATCTTACATGGCTGATCTTACCTCTCAACTGTGTTGCCAAGGGCTACATGCTGGTAATTTTACTCAAAACAGTAACATAAGACCATGCATATTCTGTGGGTTTATGGTAACTGATTGGAATGCAGGAACACAGAATTACACCTGATCAATGCCTGCATATGAAATAGCACAGGTACCAAAAACTCAATCTACCACAACCTAAAAAAAATTCATAAAAGGAAATATTTTCCTTTCACAATCTTACAAGAAACTTCCCACCATTACATTCAGACCAAATTTGTCTAAATAGTGATAGCAATATTGCTAAGGTAAGGCGCAGGGTTAGGGGCAAGGCAAGGTTACAGTTAGCAAGTACTGGTACGATGCATTGAGGGGAGGGAGTTTACAGCAAATAAAACTGTAAAAAGTATTTTATTAGCTCAGAATCTACCTTAACTGTGAAAGAGTAAGTCTTCTACACATGTTTAAACTTTTAAACAGATTGCTCTTAGGCTAACTGTGTATTGACTGTGCTTCAGCTGACTTGGGTTTAGTTTGCAGCCTGGGTTCCAGCTCACCCATTACAGGGGATAAAAGCAGCAACGTGTTAGTGCATCATTGTCCCTGTAAAAGATAAAGACTGTAAGGGCTAGGTTAGGCCTGCCAAGCACTGCAACAAGCAATACTCATGTCAACTGTGTGGTAGCATGTGTCATGTTCCAAGCATAGAATGCCCTGCTATGGTAGTGTCTAATAAGGCTGCCAGAAGGAGCCAAGTAGGGTAAGCTATCCACAGGAAGGAGGGTATGCTATCCAGAAAACACCATTCAACTCTGTACTATATAATCAGCAGCTGTGTCGAAATGGGACAGGGCACAGGTTCCTTGGGTGACTGAGGAAGACATCAAAAACATTTCTTAAAACAAGAATCTGATTAACTTTTTTGACAATTACAACTTATTCTGTATGAAAATTCCCTGGATGGTTTAACCTAGTTTTGTGCAATCACTATGAAACTTGCAGTACACTACAAGAGGGGGCCAGAAGTGTCCAGTCAATTACCAACTGCACTGCGCAAGTACATCTCTTTAGATCCAGTTTCACTTTACTCAACATAGACATGCAAAAATCTATCAAAGGATACGGGAAGCAACAGGTTCAGAGGTCTGATCTGAACATTCTTGGGGCTTTAGTAGTAGTTAAAAACAAAACTGATGTGGCGTCCATCACCATTTCAATGTGATACTTTAGCAAAACTTCAAAATCAAACAGCTTCTTAAAATTCAACCCTGTATGCATTTACCTCTGCCCACTGCACCACCTTGCTAAACAATTTCCAGGGTTGCACCAGGTCAAGGATAAAGAGCAATTTTACCTTACAGCTTCATGCTTTAAGAGTAATTCAACAGATCCAAAGAAGGAACTACAGACCCCAGAACACTAACAGTACTTTTGTTTCAATGCAGCAGCAGATGTCTTAAATGCAACAAAACATGCAACACTCCTGACATGAAAGCGCAGGTTAATTACATATCTAGTAAGCAATAAATCTCTCCCACCCTTAGTATTAAATTTACAGCCCTAAGACCTTGTATTCTGCAAATTAAGGTGGAATGTCCAACCTAATATGGTCCCTCAGTGACTCATCTCTTGGCTTACAGTCTTTTCGGCTTTTCTCTTATGAGACAGTAGTTCACACCATATGTAATTTTTTTTTCTTTACTTTTACTGTATAGTACATCCTTTGTTGGAACACACAAAGAAATTCTTTTTGTACCATTTCTAGTAGATTAGTAGATCAACATCGGTTAGTGGAAGCACAAAAGGGGAAGTGTACTAGAGGTCAGAGAACAGGTTTTAAATAAACGTTAATGTAATGCATTCCACGTAACAATACTACTCTGAATAGGGTTATCCGTTTCACAGTCAGACTTTATATCTGATACATACCTCTTAAAATTAAACAACGATAAGATTACATTTAGTGGTTGTTGCTTATTAAGGTAACAATTCTCTTTACACATTTTAACAAAGGTGAATCTTTCAAAGGGATTTTGCTATTCAACACTGTTCTCTCATATTGTACCATAGCATTGCTTTTACCAAGTTAAAAAACAGACCTTACCCAGTTACTTATGTAATAATACTGGACAAAGAGAAGCTCAGATCCTCTATGTTCTTTGAGGTCATAACTGTAGCACTGACCTTACATTTATCTGCATACCTGATGATATTGAGGAAATGTTGAAAATAAAAAAAAAAAAATAAACAATGTGGTCCAAAGCAGAACATTATGGTACCTCAGAAAGTGATCATCCGGCAATGTAATCTTTCACCCAAGACTAATATCTTGCTCTACTGATCCAATGCACCAAATATGGGTTCATTTTAAGTTAAAGTAAAATGGTTAATATTATTCCTTCAAGTAGTAGCGTACCAAAGGCCTTAGACAGGGCAAGGTAATCACAACTAGTCGGGCATAGATCTCAAGCTGCAGTTGGAGTCTAATTAAAATCCATTATGAAAGAAAGTCTAACATGAATGAAAAGGGACTCAACACAACCAACTACCAGATCCAAGTAGGTATGAAGGCAATACAAATCAATACTGCAAACAAAACATGACTAAAACGAGGCTGGAAACAGGAATGAGAGCTTTAATACCCCGGAAGACTCAGACTCAGTAAACTGTTAGAACCTATGTGCAAGGCAGCAAACACCTCTTGTACTAACTGCCACTTTGGCTATTTAAGAGCAAACCCCTACCAATAAAAATGCAGAAGGTCACATACCTGGGGTCCTGCTGACTGGTGCTCCCCCTTCCATAAACTGGAATCACCTTTTCCCTGCTAATACCTGCTTTACACACAGGGCACTCTTGACGGTCTGGTTGAACTTCTAACCACTGCAAGAGGGAGGAAATATTTAATGAACAGTACTTAAAGTACTTAAAACAACTGCACTGCAGCTGCACTTACTCTCATTCTTAAAGTCAATTCACTTCACATTTTACCAATCAGTTAATTTACACAACAGATAAAGAATGGCACAACAAAATACAATCATAACAGCAGATTCAATGTCAATGAAGAAAAAATAGCAGGACAAGACATCTGCACAAATACAGTTTACAGACTTTCTACACATAAAAGGGTGGCCTAACATCTGGCTGGTATAGCAAATCCTTTAGGTTAATGATAAGTCATACATCACATGTATGCTCCCCGTGCTAATATTAGGGCATAAAGGTGACATCCAGATACATCATCCTCAGAACTGATAGCCCAAGGAGGAATGCCAACCCTAGGATACCAGAGGGTAACATATACATCCAGAGGGCAAAAAAAAAGACCAGGGGAAGGAGGGAGGAGTGAACACTGCAAAAGTGAAGAGAGGGACATCTACTGTTATGGCAAGATTTTTCACAACTGTACTATGTCCTTCCATTTCACTGTTATGGTATTCTCAACATGAGGGAGAGTGCAAAAGCTCTGGAAGATAGGGAGGAGGAAGGGACCAACACTGCCTTCTAGGAATCCATGAAGAATGGCCTTAGCAAAACAAGTTCTAGCTCTGGATAGGACAACCAACTTGTAGTGCTTGGTAAAGGTATGCACAGACCACAAGGTAGCTGCCTCAAGGACAGAATTAGTATCCAAACCCTTGAAAAAGGCACCAGAAGGAGCTAGCCCTAGTAGAGTGAGCCTTTACCATAGAAAGGAGGAGCTGATCACAATAAGAATAACAAAAAGAAATGGCTTTAGAAATTCAAGAGGAAATAGTCTGCTTGGAAACTGCCAAACCTAATGATCAAGGATGAAAAAAAAAAAAAAAAAAAAAAAAAATTCATTTTCGAAAAGCCTTAGTTTTGTCCAAATAAAATATGAGTTGTCTATGCACATCTAAAAAGTGTGCAACACCTTCTCACTAGCAGATTGTGGGGATGGGAAAAAAATGGGCAAATTAAAAGACTGATTAAGAAACAACTCATTCACCACCTTAGGCATAAAGAAGGATTGGTACAAAGAGAGACACTGTCCTTATGAAAAACTAAGAGGAGGAACAGCCGTAAAGGCTTGAAGCTCAGACACTCGTCAGCAGAAGTAAGGGCTAACAAAGACGAGCAGAAATAGCTGAGAGGTGGCCTTTAATAGAAGAATATGCCAAACCCAGCATTGGTTCTCTCTTATTTGTGTGAACTGCTCAAAGGAACATCCACAGTAAGTGGGTCCAGGTTACAAGAAAGACCAAAAAGAAAAACCTCTTCTTCCATTTGGACAAGTTGGATTTCCTAGTAGTGGGTTTCCTGGCCTCCTGCAAAACCTGAAGCACATCCTCAGAAAAAAGGTGCCTATAGGGAATCAAAATGCTAACACCCACAGTGTCAGCTGAAGAGTGGACATGTGGTGATGGATGAGAGATCCCTTGTTTTGTATAAGGAGATCCATCCTGTGAGGTAACTTGTGATGGCTGCCCTTGGCTAAATGCAAAAAAGGAAACCAATGCTGTCTAGGCCAAAACGGAGTCACCAGCAAGATTTTGGGAGCATCCTGTTTTAGCTTGCTGAAGATATTTGGAATGAGAGGAAGGGGAGATAAGGCATAAAGAAACATCCCCTTCCATGCGAAAGATAGGGCACCATCTTCCAGGCCAGAGGACATGGCGCCCTGGCACAAAATTAAGGAAGTTGCCTGTTCAGAGGGGAGGCAAAGAGATTTACTTGAGGAATACCCCACTAGGGATAATGTCCAGAAATACATCCCTATGAAGTAACCACTTGTGAGATTGTGTTACGGACCTGCTCAGAGTGTCTGCCACAAAATTCCGACTGGAAGGAATATACACCACCTGAAGTATCACTCTACTGGATCGCTAGCTCCCAAACCTGAAGTGCCAATCTGCAAAGAACACAGGACCTTGCCACCCCCCGTTTGCTGACATACCACATCACTATGTTGTCTGTAAAGATCTTATTGCAACTGGTCCTGATACCAACGGTGGCGAGAACCTACTAGTCTGCAAAAACAGCCCTTTCTGACCTCTTGTTTCAGACCTTTGTTTTACGTTCAGGTTTTGCGGTAATAACACAATACTGGTCTGCCTTGACTTTAGCTGTTGTAAGAGCTGTTGGAAATTAGAGAGTTCTGTTTTTGAAGCAATGACTGAGATGCTCAAGTTGTTTCACAATCGTTTTGCAGCAGAATACAGTGTTTTACATTCCAAATCTTCAGCAGTTTAAGTTTTATTGAAGGAGAAGGGCTTTCATCTTAAGACTCTATTGGTTCTATTTAGAACATGGCACTGCACTGCTACACATTTTATACATTCACGAGCTTGGTAAGAAAATGGAGGAATCAGAGCAAGCCAGTAAAAAGGTTTGGGTTAGAAAGTGTCCCATACCCTTTTGTGAAAGCACCCACTCACTTTATATCAAATACCAGTCAATCATGTTGCGTTGCGTGGCTGTAGTAAAGTGTGCTTGCAAATCAGTGTGTACAATGAAACATTCTAGTTACCTAGTGTGCTAATCTCACTGCCTATAAATCTGATGATTCCCACCTCTCCTGTACACTCTGTCATTACTGTGGAGATGCAATTGTGTTTCATGTTTAAAATTACCAGATTCACAAGTCTTTTGTTACGCAAATTCTTTTCACATATCACACATGCACCCACTCAATCCTGATCCACACTGAAAAACAGACAAACTTATTTGTGTCTGCTTTTACAGGGTGTTGTTAGGCTTCTCAATACTACTAGCAACCAATGCTGTTTGTCTTTTACCTTACTCCCTCCAATGTACCACAGGAAGTTTGCAATGCAACTTCCAATGGGTGTAGCCTAAGCCTTATGTGTGTGTCTTTCGGCTTTTTCCCGGGTAGGGGTCGCCACAGCGGAACTCCGGTCCGCTAATGATTGGCAGTAGAGTTTTACATGCTGGCTTGCCGGGCCTAACGCACAACCTTCAACGAAGGAAGGCCCATTCACGCATGTCGTCACACAGTAGACGCTTTAACTGAGAATCGAACGGGCAACGTCTAAACTGTGAGGCGACAACGCTACCGCAGCACCACCACCGCAGTTCGTAGCCTAAGCCTTATGATGGAATCAAATTACTCATTTAGAAATGTTAATCTCTCAGGAACCATAGAGGTTACTAAAGAACTGTAAAGGGCAAACACTTTTTATATGATAACACTTTTTAGGTTCTAGATCTTCAACTGTGTTTTAAAGGGCACAGTACCCATTAACTTTTTAATGTTTTGCAAACAACTTAAAATATATCTCAGCAGCATTTTTTCACCCAGGGAAGAGCCTTCATATGAAGCTAAGCAGTTCCGTCTGTGAAGCTAGCAATTCTGTCTGTGTTACTTGATTGCCGAGATACTCAGAAAATGAAATGAAATTTATATTCTCGGCTTGGCTTGGGAGTGCCTTGTGTGTGGAGTCTGCATGTCCTCCCCGCGGTTGGGTAGCATATGAAAGACATGCATGCGTAAATGGGCGTGCCTTCGTTGAAGGTTGGGCGTTGAGCTGGCACCTCGGCGTTTCGTAAAAATCTACTGCCAATGATTAGCAGACCGGAGTTCCGCTGTGACAACCCCTTACCGGGAAAAAGCCGAAAGACAAACAACAAATTAATAAACATATAAATAATGTATCTTTACCTCCATAAACATATAAATAATGCATCTTTACCTCCACTAGACAAAGGTCAAATAATCAATACAGTTGTGCTTGCTGTACAATGAACTATAGCTTATATGTAGCATGGTTTTGCAACTATTAATGCAAATATGGACAAACAGTTGATGCTAGAGGCATCGGTAGAAGTAACTGCAGAAACACCTGAGGGCATCACCCGGCTGCAACAAGTATTAGTCTTGTCTTTCTTGAAGAATAGTAGTAAAGTCCTTGTTAGCATATTGTTTTTACAGCATTAAGTTCTGGTAACTTTACAAACTGCAAATTTAGATATTTATTCTATATGGAGGGAGTGTCCATCAGAAAGGACTACTTTAATGTTTGATCAGGGAATAGAAGATGCAGTGACTTTGCATCCATCAACAGGGGATGGAAATCCATGCGTCTTAATGTTTTTTTGGTTTAAAGTCGTGGGATATAGTCCCTTTTGCAAACATTAGTGTCACAGCATTAGGTTAATGCAGCTACAAGCTGGATCAGACT
Organism: Protopterus annectens; assembly: GCF_019279795.1. Taxonomy (NCBI): domain Eukaryota; kingdom Metazoa; phylum Chordata; order Ceratodontiformes; family Protopteridae; genus Protopterus; species Protopterus annectens. The sequence goes on along the minus strand of NC_056743.1, from coordinate 624,861,732 downwards.
GAATGAATTAGCCTGTAAATCTGAGTGCCAATTACCAAAGTAAATTCTGATTTTTAGATCTTTGGAGTGCTGGGCCTTGATCCCCAGAATTATCAGATCTACCTGAATGTGCTTTTCTCTATAGAGCTTCAACAGGTCCCAAAACGTTGAAGTAAGCAGACTAAGTTCAGAGTTAATACCAAATGAGTGATGCGGTTTGGATCTTAATCTGGAATGGGGAATCACTGTTAGCACACCGATGCTTGTCCAGCACTTGTCCTACTTGAAGTTAGAGACCTTTTAAATAGTATCTGTATTAATAAAAAATGAAGACAACTAACTTGGGCAAGGTCGATAAACTTACAAAATTAGAGAGAAACTCATTATATCACCCAATGGGTAGCCAGCTGGTTCACGGATAACATGCAAGAAGTTAAGATAGAGGAATCCACCTCCACAAAGAAGCCAGTCACTAGTCGAGCCCCACAGAGATTGGTGCTGAGGTCTCTCCTGTTTGACATTTACTTTTGTGATGTCAAGGCAAACATTAAAGGTCTCTGGCTAACAACGTAAGCAGATGACTGCAAACTAGGTATGGTCATGGAATCCTCTAAAGACATGGATACCCTTCAAGAAGGCCTGATGCAGACAAACTGGTGCCAGAGCCATGGACTAAAACTCAATGTGAAAAAGGCATAAAATAGTACCCTATGGAAAAATATCCACTGCTGTCAATTACCACAGAGAATCAGTGATCAGGGAACTGGGAATTAATGTTGATAGTAACCAGACCTTTGAGAATCATATAACTGCTGTGGTGAGAAAATCATTCTATGCTGCACAACTTAAGGGCATGGCATCCTGGCCCAAGGTTATTCCTCTCTAATTGACTCTCAGACCAGTCAAAGTACAATGCACACCCTTCATCATGTACATGACCAGGCACTGGCAACAGCTTAAGAGAGCACAAAGGCTACTCACAAAAAAAGAATAAAGGGAGTAAACAAATCCTATGTAGGCCACCAATCTCATATCCATGTACTCTTGACTCCTATAGACTGCTGTGTGGCAATCTATGCTTTGCCCAAAAGGCATCCTCTGATGCCACACTGATGGATTTGTTGCACATCTGCAAAACAGATGGCATTAGAAACACTGGTTCTAAGGACCAAATGTCTGTGACGCAAACAGGACATGGAGGAGGGAAAACGGGTGTTTCAATAATTACCCTTTCTCTGGAACAGGCTTTCCATCCATAAAAAGCAAAGCTCATCTCCAACCCTAATGAAGCACAGCTTGGACCAATGAATGGGAAATCACAAACTTACTTATGGGCAGGGGCAGCTTGTGATATAGGCTTGTACATAGCAAACACTCACAAGTGTAAAATTTCTTGGGCTACTGACACATATCAGCATTATTTTGTTACATTTAGGGTAAGCTGGACTAGTCTTAAAATGGCTCTTGGGTCGATAGCCTAGTAATTACCTATGAATTAAACCATAATTCTCCTGCATTTAATTAACTCATCCCATTAAACATTACAAAATATATTACTTAGCATTCAATATTATATATAAGTATATATAAACTGAATATCGTTAACCTAGAAACCCAATATTCCCAGTGAACTGAAACAGCTAAACTTTCATGCCAACAGCGTCAGAATTTACATAGGTTCATAGGTAGGTACTAGGCTATTGGCCCTAGGGCCTATATAAGCCTAGCCAAAAAAGGTACCCTGGCTTTCGCCACCCAAGAAAATTATTTTCCTGTGCCCCTGTCAAGCAGAGCCACAGGAAAATTATTTTCCTGTGCCCCTGTCGAGCAGAGCCACAGAAGTGATCCCCGGGGTGAATTTCCTATTCCCATCCAATCAAGATTTTTCTTGAAGAGTGCTAATGAGGAGCTTTGTTTGATATAGACAGGCAGTTTGTTCCAGAGTATGGGAAGTCTCTGGGACAGGAATCTATCCCTCTAGCATGTTCTGTTTATTTTGGTGACAAGGTTTAGGCGTGCAGCTCAGAGGGATTGGGATTTCTTTAAGTGGAGCATGTCTAACAGCTCTGGGTTTGAGATAGCTTTGTATGTTAGGCAGAGATAGCCTCTGAGTAGGTGATATGCGATGGAGTAAAGGTGGTGTTTTTTGAGATGGTCTGAGTAGGGCATCTGTTTGAGGCCAGTAATCCTCATTGTGAGGTATTTCTGCCTTTCCAGTTGTTGTCGATGTCTTGTGAGGTACATACCAAAAGGGGTGCTGTATTCTATAATGGGTCTAATGAGTGACGAGTAGAGGTGAACAATGACCTCTTTTTTCCTGGATGAGAAACCTTTTGTGATGAGGTGTGGCACGTAGAAAGATTTCCCGACTACTGTGGCAATGTGTTTATTAAAGGAAAGACTGTTGTCCATCTGTGTCCTACCGCCTATGTGGTAGTTCATGGATACAGAGTTTTTACCGAAAGGGATGACAATGCACTTTTTGGCACTGAGCTTGAGGCCATGGCTTTGACACCAGGCATCTGTCTCAGTGAGGCCCTTTTGTAGGATGTCCACATAGTTAGGAGTTTCAATTATGGCTCCTAGTTTGCAGTCATCTGCGAACTTCGTTGGCCAAAGACCTTCTGTGTTAGCCTGTACTTCAGAGAAGTAGATACCAAACAGAAGAATTGCAATTATTAAGAGAATTCATATTTGAATGCAAGTTGTAATGAGTCCCTAATTATCAAAACAAAAGGGATATAGTTTACCTTACTGCAACACTGCAAGTGCCTACAGTTCATTGTGGGAGTCTGATAATACTCAGTAAAAGTTTGAATCATTAAGATTTGTAGCTGTAGTATGCTTTTAATTGAACAGGTAATATTTAATCCAGGGAAACTTCAGTGGTGTTCTTTTGATTCCAAGTAGCTCTTAATGTGTTTGAGGTCTTCATCTGCGTCATCCATCCATTCACTCACAACTTATTTACCAATTTTTGCCAATCGGACAGGAAGGGGGGGTCACTACAGAATCATTTAGAGCCAAAGTTCAGACCATCATGCGGCTTTTCAATAAAGCAAATGCAGCACTGGATCATGTTAATTCCAAGTCGTACATAGTCTCCTATTTGGAGAGCACCATGTTGGCAAGGCTGGGAACATGGCAGGCACCATAATTCTGTTGACAGAACTGTTAAACAGGAAGAAAATGTTGCTGACTAGGCTTTCTAGTAAAGTGGTGGTGAGGTTTACTTGCCAAAAGAGGGCTGTGGTCTCCTTTTCTATGGCTTCCCTCTCAGTATACATGCATTATTTGTGAAGCAGAACTAGATAAAGTGCTTCAATGTCAGTTGTAACCAGCAAGGCATCAATGTTCACTTTAAATGATTTTAATCTTCTTCATAAAATCTAGTGTGTCCACCCTGAAGAATTTTCCCTATTTTGCTAATGCTTTTACTTGGACTTTCAAACATATGGAAAGGGGTCAGTGGCAGATCTACTTCCTGTCATGAATGGTCTACACAGTGAGTAGACGTCCTTGTGGGTCTTAGGATCCCAAAAAATTCAGGTAACCTTGGGCGAGGAATGGAAAGTCCAGGAGTCTGCTGCGAATTAGTTCTTCATATAGTTTGGTGATCTTTCTATGGATGTCTTCATATGCTTTTGGCACAGTGTTGAATTTGACGTTTTCATAGTACTGACTTTCTAGCTTTTCATCTATTTTGGCATCGTATGATATTGCGCCAGTGACAAAAATGCCTCCTCCCTTATCAGCATTCTTAATTCTCCTTGTTTTGCCCGTGTGGGTTGTTTCAGAGCTTTAAGTTCATTCTGGTTTAGGTTACAGAACATATTTTCTAGTTCAATCTCAGCTTCAATATAGGTGTTGTACCCAGCAAATGAAGAACAGATGCAGGGATTCCCCAGCATAAGGATGGATCTTCAACAGACCCAGACACTTAATATGCAAAGCCATTGAAAAAATCATTCAGAACACAGAGGCCTCTCAAACACTGGACCAGCCTCAGTTTGGATTCATCATGGGCAGGTCATGCTTAATCAAACTGGTGGATTATTTTGAAAAGGTCACCAGAGCAATGGATGAAGTCAAAAATGGTACACACCTCATATATCGACCTGGTCAAAGCTTTTGACAATTCCTCACTGAGGCATAGTAGAAAAGCTAAATAAAAACTAGGAATAAACCCCTATGCCGAATGGGTCACAGATAGAATGTAAATAATCAAAATAGGGCAAATTTCCTCCACAAAGAGACCAGCCACCAGTGGAATCCCCCCAGGATTCTGTACTAGGACCTCTTCTATTTGACATCTAATTTTCTAAAGTAATAGCCAATACCAAAGGGCTCTGGCTGGCTATGTTTGCAAATGACTAACCTAAGAGCAGTCATTAAATCCCCAGATGACTTTGTGACCCTGCAGGAAGGTTTGTCTCAAATAACTGGTTTCAAACTCATGGTCTGAAACTAAATTACAAAAAATGCATTAATTTAATTTCTCCTTTAGGAAGTCATCTACCCCAGGGAACTACCACATATACAATACTCCCTAAGACATGACCCAATTGTTCGGGATTTGGGAACTTTTGGCCAACATATGTCCATTGTTGAAAAAAAAGTCCTTCTATATTACACAGCTTATAAATAAAGGGACTGTGTCTAGATCTAGGGGTGTCATTGTTCCCCTTTACTCAGACCTCATCAGGCCAGTCACTGAATATAAAGCCCTCTTTGGCATGCATCTGTCAAGACACATGCAAGAACAGGAATGCCCACAGAGATTGCTTATTAATATACAAGGTCTAAACATGTCCTAAATGGACTGACTCAAATTCCTAATCACTATACTTGGTATCCTACAGACTACTAAGAAGTGACTCGTGTCTGGCATAGAAGGCATCCTCTGACCCATTACTGATGGATACACTGCACATCAACAAGTCAAATAGCATCAGAGGTACTCTGTCTAGGGGTCTAAACCTCTTTTGCAACAATCAGCAGACTTGTGAAATATAACTTTTCCTGCAAACCAGAGGATACCTCTGCTGTGGAATAGACATCATCCACATAAAAAAATAATCCCTGTCCATTTTCAACAACAACTTAGATCTATGGATGGGAAACAACTCTACCCCAGGACTGCCCCCTGTACTAGTAATGGACAGAAACCAATCTATAACCAAATGGAAGAGGTTATTATTTCAAGCCTCAAAAAGGAAATTGACTAGACTTAAAATGGCCTGCAAGGGTAGTTAGCCTAGTACTAACTTATGAACCTATAAAAAATAAGAATGTTGCAACATTAACTTAGAAGAATAAATTTAAAACCATTAAGAACTAGTTTTTTTTTCACCAAAGGGATCATTTTATAAATGGTTGAGAAACTCAACAAAATCAAATTAAAATGTACAACACAACTCTACAAATCTCCGTTTGATTCACCCCTAAAAATTTATAAATGGTTGAGAAACTCAATAAAATAAAATTAAAATGTACAACACAAATTTACAAATCTCCGTTTGATTCATCCCTAAATTATTCCGGTTCAAAATCAAGTTAACTCCTTCACCTACGTCAGTCCGCTCAACCAACTTGCTAAGTTCTCACTTTGAAAGCACTGCCAGCCAAGTCAGTATCAGACATGTCCCAACACAAAAAATAAAGAATAATGCAGCCACCTTCTGCTGCACACAGTTAAGGGTAGCTCTCTCTATCCCTCTCACATGGTGAGTGGGGTTAAAGCCTTAAATGTGATGCAGACAATCAGTGTTTAATTAGCAGGGACAGGAGCTGGAGGAAGTGGAGCAGGAGGATGGAAGCGAGTGGCATATGGCTCACCTATCCTGGGAGAGGGGGCTTGTTTCACTGCTTGGATAACACTCGGTAGAGTACAGGCCTCAGAAACATGCTCCCACAGCCTTGCCATTTAAGTCAGAGGGGTCTGATGATCATCAGGCAGAGGGATTTTAAAAAACACAGCAGCTCTCCATATAAAAGCTACATAAATTAATTTGTAATTCGTTATACGCTGAAATATGCTGTCAGCAATTTAAAAGTCAAATGGAGACCCAAGTGTTTTGCTTCTTCTATTAGTAACACAAACTAATTCTGTCACGCAGTAATGCATCATAACACTGTCTCCTTTACTGCACTCGTTTCTGTCAAGAGACAGAAAAAGGTATCAAAGAACACCCTCAAACATTTACTCCCACAGCTGGCTGCCTTCTGTGAAAAAGTACATGTGCATAACTAAAATTCAAGTGTTTCACTGCTGACTTATCTTCCACTTCCGTGTGTGTATCTGTGTGTTGTGCGAGAAAAACAGAGAGGGAGAGAGATGCACACAAAGAGAGAAAGACAGACATTGTAATGTCCAACTTTTTCCAATCTTACATTTGTACCACATCATGTGGTGCAACAGCACCTTTACCCATTATGGAACATTTTCTTCTTGTACTTCAACAAGAAAAACACTTAAAAATACTATCTCCATACACTGACGTCAATGGGGAAAAACAGTAAACTTAACCTTAGTGGTGTCAGTGTAGGAAAGGTGTGTTGCATCCATAGACTAACAGGTGCACCACCAATCATGCACAAAGGTGTCCCATTAAAGTTTACAGTGGCAACATACATTAAACCAAGGAAAAGATTACAATAGTAAATTCTAAATTTATTTGGGACGTGGATAAATAAAAAGTTTATGAAGCTTTTTATAAAAAGACAGCCTAAATACATAACTATAGCCAAGTGTAAAAATGTATTGCGACTCGACTCAAATGCTGCAATGTATATCCTACCATTGGAAAATCACTAACAAAAAAGTACAGTTGTGTACACTTACCATAAATGCAAATGTTAGAGAGTGTATTCACTGTTGCAGTCATCACATTTGGGTTATCCTGCCAGGTGTAGTCCTCAGTAGGCCCGAACACCAGAGGCATAGCATTTCTGCGTCAGTTGCTGTCACTCCAGGACTGACGTCAGGTGTCAGTGGTATAAAATCAGGCAGCCGACGCCATTACATCAGTTTTTCTTGCCCTAACTGTCAGAAGCCCCCAAATAGGGAGCTAGGTTATGATGGAAGAACACCACCAGTAGAACGTAAATACCAAAAATAAAAGGAATCCCTGTAAGGAGAAAGGTAGAACGTAAATACCAAAAATAAAAGGAATCTCTGTAAGGAGAAAGGTAGAGAGAGACAAGGGGGGTGGAAGGAGGGAAACCAGGACTGCAACACTGAATACACTCTAACATCTACATTTATGGTAAATGTACACAACTGTACTATGTTCTTCGTGTTTCACTGGTGCAGTCCTCACATTTGGGTTGATTCCCAAAGCTGAAGAAATGGCAGTCAAGTAAACTAGGGGCTGGCTAAGATGCAGTGCAAGACTGTGGTGGCAAAGCCTGCCCTGGATTTGGAAAAGATAGGCATGTGGTAATGCTTGGTGAAGGTATGAACAGATGTCCATGTTGCAGCCTCTAGGAAGTCCCTGGTGGGGACCCCTCTGAGAAATGCTGCAGAGGTGGAGGTTGCTCTTGTGGAATGTGTCCTGACCCCCTTTGGGGGTGGTTTTCCATGTTGTTTGTAGCAGAAATGGATGCAGTGTGCTATCCATTTGGAGACTGTTTGTTTGGATATGGGCTTGCCCTCTGCTCCTGCTGCGAAACTGACTAACAATTGATCAGTCTGAAAGATTTAGATCTGTCCAGATAGAATCTGAGCTGTGCAGAATCCTTTCCCCCTTGTTTTGTGGCTTAGGGAAGAAGGTGGGCAAATGTATGGATTGGTTGAGAGCCACACTGGACACCACTTTAGGCATGAAGGATGGGTTAGTCCTGAGTGAGACTCTGTCAGCATGGAAAATGATGAAGGGCTCTACTGCCATGAGTGCTTGTAGCTCTGATATTCTTCTTGCTGAAGTGATGGCCAGAAGCAAGGGTGTTTTCCAAGACAGAAATTTTAATTCTGCTGAAGATGCAGGTTCAAAGGGGGCAGGGTAAGCTTTTCCAACACAAAGTTCATAGGTTCATACTAGGCTATCTGCCCTAGGGCATTTATAAGCCTAGCCAGAGTGTGTGTGGCTTTCACCACCCCTTAGGATGAGAATACTATACCCATTAGTTTGCTGTGCCTCTGTCCAGCAGTGACACAGAGATGATTCCCGGGGTAAACCTATGATCTCCCATCCACTCGTCAAGATTTCTCTTGAACAGAGTCAGTGAGGGGCTCTGCCTCACGTGGACTGGGATTCTGTTCCATAGTGTAGGGAGTCTCTGGGTGATGAATCTGTCCCTCCAGCATGTCCTATTTATATCCGTGTTGAGGTTTAAGTCTCTTGCTCTCGTGGTTCTGGTGGATTTGGATTTTTTGAGGTGGAGCATGTCCATTAATTCCGGGTTGGACATGGTCTTGTATGTCAGGCACAGATCACCTCTGAGCAGATGGTATGCGACTGAATAGAGCTGGAGTTTCTTCAGTCGGGCATCGTATGACATATGTTTGAGCCCCTTTATTCTTTTGGTGAGGAACTTTTGGGGTCTTTCCAACTGCTGCAGGTGTCGGGTAAGGTACATTCTGAATGGCGCGTTGTACTCAATCATTGGTCTGATAAGTGAAGAGTACAGGGGTACAATGACCTCTCCTGATCTGGATGTGAATCCCTTCATGATCAGGTGGGAAATGTAGAAGGTCTTCCTAACCACTTTGGCAATGTAAGTGTCAAAAAAGAGGTTACTGTCAACTTGGGTCCCCAGGTCCCTGATAACTTATTCCGTGTTTAATGGATTACCACCTATGTGGTAATTAGGGGTTACCTTGTTTTTCCCAAAGGGTATGACTATACATTTTTTGGCATTTAGCTTAAGGCCATGGCTCTGGCACCAGTTATCCATTTCTATGAGACCTCTCTGGAGGATGTCTGTGTCTGATGGAGTGTCAATTATGGTGCCCAGTTTGCAGTCATCTGCAAATTTTGTCAGCCACAATCCCCCTATGTTTGCCTGCACTTCAGAAAAATAAATGCCGAACAAGAGGGGGCCCAGGACTGAGCCCTGTGGGACACCGCTCGTGACCGGCTTAGAGTCTGACATGGCACCAGCAACTCTAACCCTGTGTGTTCTGGTTAAGGTCCCAGGCTGGGGTAGGAGCTCTCCTGGGTGGCCTTAAGTTGTTAGCCCCTTTTAAGAACTGTTTGATGAGAGGGTATGAGAAGAGAGAAGGCTCTGTGTTGTAATAAGCAGATATGGCAGAGGCATGAATTTTAATAGAAGAGAAGGATAGACCCCTGTGTAGTAGTTGGGTAGGTAATCCAGGATGAGAGATAGGGAGGGCTGTGCCGTTTTGGCTCCCTTAGCCTGGATCCAGGTGCAAAACCTTTTCCACTTCTCAGCAAAGGAGTAACTAGTGCCGCGGCATCTGGCCTCACATATAATATCTATAACTTGTTTGCTTAGGCTGGCAGCTTGAGGGGTTGTCAGGGAATAAGCCAGGCTGCCAGGTTGAGGCTCTGCAATTGGGGATGCATGAATTCTCCCTTCCTTGGGTCAGGAGTGTAGGGATCTGAGGTAGGTGCCATGGTGGCAGGGGTGACAGGCTGCGCAGCAGTGGGTACCAGTGCTGGTGCAGCTAGTCTGCTGCAAATCAGGATTTCCCTCAGATTTTCCTCTCTTATTTTGAGCAGTACCCTTGATACGAGTTGTAGAGGGGGAAATGCCCACACTGAGAGGTTCACCCACTGGAAGGATAAGGCATCTACTTTCCAGGCCTTGCTGTGAGGTTTCCCTTGTGCAGAATTTTCTGAGCTGATGATTGGAGTGGGAGGCAAAGAGATCGATCTTTAGGGTGCTCCATTTCTGGGTTACAAGGTTGAAGGTGCTCTGGTCTAGCTTCCACTCGTGTTGGGTCTAGCAGGTTTCTGCTTAAATTGGCTGACAGAAAGTTTAGAGAAAGGGCCAAAGGGTCATGGCAAGCCTGCAGAGAGGATAAGAGTGTGTCCCTCCCTGCTTGTTGATATACCACATCACTGTGGTGTTGTCTGTCTTGATCAGTAGAGGCCCCTAGAAGAGTAGGGGTCTGAAGGCTGTCAGGGCGCACTGAACAGCTAACATCTCTTTTTGGTTGATGTGCAGAGAGTCTGGGCGGCGTGGGGTTGTGAGAAGGGAAGTCCCTTGTTGTGGTTGCATGCTGCTGCCCACCAAAGAAAATCTTTCCTTAGACAAGGTATCATTGGTATGAGAATTTCCAGGTCTTGAGAGTGTTGACACCAAAGGCTTTTTAGGTACCATTGTAGTTTCCTCATATGCAGTCTGGCATATGGAATGAGTAAGGTGCAGGAAGCCATGAACCCTAGAGCTTTGCAGAATTTTCCTTGTGGTTAACTGAGTTCTGGTGGCTAGTTGAGAGAAGTAGTCTGTCAGGTAGGCTTGTTTTTCTGGAGTAAGGAATGCCATCTGGGATGCTGTGTCCAGGCTTGTTCCCAGGAATACAATTTTTTTGTGTGGGGACTAATTCTGGATTTCTTTTCATTGATAGTATACCCCAGGGAGGTCAGTAGGTCCTTTGCAGAGTTCAGGTGATGTAACAGGATTTCCCGACTGCCTGAATCAGGCAATCGTCTAAGTAGGGGTAAATTTGAATATTTCTTTGTCTGCAAAAAGCAATGGCTGGAGCCAGGCATTTTGTAAAAACTCTGGGAGCATTGGATAAGCCAAAGGGAAGCACATAGAACTGAAAGTGCATAGATCCTGCCCTGAAACGTAGATATTTCCTGCAAGATTCCCTGATTGGGTGTGTAGGTACGCCTCTTTTAGGTTTAGGGTGGCTAACCAAGCATCCTTGAAAAGCATAGGTAGAAGCTGCTGGAGGGTGAGCATTTTGAATTTTGGTATTACCAGAAAGGTGTTTAGAATGGGTAGATAGAGGATGGGGCACCATGTGCCCTCTTTTCTGGGTACCAGGAAGAGTGTGGAATAGAAACCTTGGCCTATCTGTTTTGCAGGAACATGCTGTATTGCCCTCATGGAGAGCAGGGAAAGAACTTGCTTTTTGGCCTCTGCCCACTGGTTTGGAGGAAGATCTGGGAACTCTTTTGGGGCTGGCAGTGTGTGGAAATAAAATCTGCATCCCTGGGACACTATGTTGAGGACCCATCCGTCGTTGGTAATAGAGGCCCATTTGCTTGCATGGAAGGAGAGCCGTCCTCCTAGGGCACAAGCAACGTGGGCAGAGGTAAGGGTTGCAGGTGTAAAGTCATTGTGAGTTCTCACCATAAGGGGGTAGCTTTGCACTCCCTGTTTTTGAAGAGGAAGAACTCCATTGCTTACATCTCTGCATTCCCTGGGGCTGCTGTCTGGGGGGGGGTCTCCTTTCCCTGGGTCGAGGCTGAGCTGGCCTGTAGGGGGTAGGAAAGTACCAGTGCTTCGAGGGGCAATGCCTAATGAATCTCGGAGGCTGGACCTGTAAGAAGTCTAACTGTCTGCATAGACTTAGCTTTTTCTTCCATCTTTAAGACCTCTTCTGCCTTGGTGCCAAATAAATGGTCTTTGTTCAATGGTGCGTCCAATAACTTGGATTTGACATGGTTTGGCAAGGTCTGTTCCTTAAGCAAAGCATGCCTTCCAAGGACAGAACCAGTGACTGCTGCCCTGCAAGATGCTTCTAGGGTGTCAAAGCCACATTGCAAGGTGTGCTTAGTAACTTGACTTGCAGAATTCATTAGCTCTTGTAATTCTTTATTTTCTGCACAAGCAGGAAAGGAAGATATTTTTTGTTTGAGGAGTTCCATGGTATGCTGCTGATATTTCAGCACGTGGAACTGACAATTTAATGCTCTAATAGCAAGAGTAACAGAGGTGTATACTTTTTTACCCCATCTGTCTAAAGCTCGGGAATCCCTGTCTGGTGGGGTGGGATTCTTAGCTGAGGTTGCTTTAATTCCTTTAAGTCCTTGAGAGATTACCTCTGGGTCAGCAGTAAGATTTTTTGAAAAGGAATTTGTGAGAGTCAGGGACTCTCTAATACCTGTCAGGTTTCCTGGGAGCAGGAGGAAGGGTGTCAAAAGTCAAGCTGGATTCCATAAAAACATCATCCACAACATCCAGGACAGGAAGAATGAGCAAAGGTCTGTGTTGTGGTAAATCTAAGAATTCCCTGAGTCTCTTTTTTGACTGAGGATAGTCTTGACATTCCCACTGGAAATGCTCTCCTGAAAGTTTGAAGGATTTCCCCAAATGAAAGATCCTCGGGTGGAGAGGCAGAAGGAATGAATTCCTCTGCATTAGAATCCTCATAAGCAGAGAGGGGTTACAAGTCTTCATATTCAGAAGCATCAGAGGCATCGGACTCCTGTTCAGATAAAACTACTGGGGACAAGTCTCTTTCTTTTGGAAGGGTTAGCCTGGCTTCCCCTAATAAGCATAATAAGGTCTTCTGCCATTTTAAGCCTTTATGATAGAGGCAAGGAAGCAGGTGCCTGAGCTTGGGTCGTTGATTTTTTAGGCATAATTCATACCCTGGTATGAGTATTGGTAGTATGAAGTACTTCCTCAGAAGCTGGTGCCTGCTCAGCGACTACGGACCCATCCAAGGTAGAGACATCTGTAGGATCCTTATTTGAAGAAGAGTCTCGCGGCATACTGGACTCCGAAAGGGTCTCCGTAGTGGCCTGCAAATCCACAGAAGCAGGCATCAGGGGCTGTGAAAGTGCCTCACTGGAGGATTGGAGAACTGACGACTAGCTTAGCAGAAGTGTCGTCGGCAGTTTTAGACCTGTGCAGTCTGTCTCTGTCTTTATCCTTACGTTTTTTCAGATCATCTGTAATCGGATGGCTTATTAAAGCCATATCGGAATGAGGACTGACAGCGAAAATATCTAGCGACAATAAGAGCCCAACGACGTATAGTTCTAGCATTGAACAAAGCACAAAAGCGACAGCGAGGGACGTCATGATCTGCACCTAAACAGGTGACGCAGTAAGAATGAAGTCTCGGTGTGGTATTTGCTTTCCACAAGCAAGACAATTAACTTTTTCTGACACCGGTTACAGCAAAAAAAAAAAAAAAAAAAAAAAAGGATCTCCAACAGGGTACTTAGCATACTTCAACTTCAATTCAGAAATGAAAACTCAGGTAGCAGCCGATCGCCACTTGTGCGAACTGCTTCTGCTTCGGGCTCCTCGGCAAGAAAGACTGGTGTAATGGTGTCTGCTACCTGCTTTTATACCACTGACAACCTGATGTTAGTCCTGGAGCGACAGCAACAGACACAGAAATACTAAGCCTCTGGTATTCGGGCTGACTGAGGGCTAACCCTTACAGGATAACCCAAATGTGATGACTGCAACAGTGAAACATGAAGAACATCTTCTTTTACAGAATCTGGCCACTGTTTTACAACTGCTGTCATTACCTGATGCAACATAAATTTCAAACCCACCATCACAGTATAAAGACAGCAAATTAATGTATGCATTAAGAATCAAGATGTGCAATTATGAGGAAATAATGAAATCAGGTGTGCACTTACACGAGGACTTACACAGGTGTGACAACTAATAATTAGTAAAAATATAAGAGTGTCTGTTAAATACTGGCAATACTGCATAGCAGTTAAAGAAACAAGCTACATATGAGAATACAAAACACACCCAAGGTTTCATTCTTAATTGGAGTTTTCAGCCACTCACTTACCCTGCCGAACTCCAGGCTGCTCCTGAAACAGATGCACAGAATAGGACCTTACCCAAATGGACAAAAATATGTTACAAACCAATACTGTGCATTTTTGTTTTTGCTCACCTCAGTTTCCCAATGTTAATGTGGCAATAAATATAACATTTTTCCTACTCTCTCTTTTCCAGATCTGGAAGGCAGGAAAGTCTTATGTGGTGATATTTCACATTCACACATGTAGCAACAGCAAAAGGGGTTAAGAAATAGTGCTGCCAAGTAATAGATCTACTGCACTTAATGTTTTAAATCTGAGATCTCTTGTTGCTAAATGGTATTTAATGACACAGGGACATCTTTATTTAACAGCAGGCAACGGTAGGGTCATTATGAAATAATGCAAAAAATACCAGAGGAAGGCTTTGAAAAAAGCTTTTAATTCCATTCTCTCAGTACACAGGAATATGCCTTAACCAACCCAGCAACCTGCAATGATCAACAGGGAGACAAAATTTAAGAACTAGTGAAGTAAATTCAGAGCTATACTTCCACACCAACTGCAGGTCATTCAGCAATTGTTGCACAACTTAAAACAAAGACACCTGAACACATTATAAATCTTCTGAAATACAACTGAATTGGAGAGGGGTCAACTTATTTTTCTGATGCACCAATTACCATATCTAAAAGGGACACAAACAGAATATGTAGAGGATAACAGTGTTGACCACGTAATTGCAAATATAATAATAAAATAAAACAAAACAAGAGATGGTTCAAGTAACTAGGGAAAAAGGAACACAGAGGAGCGAGAGAGAAGCCACTGAAACTTCAGATCCTTTAACTCTCAAGTCTATACGATATCACGCAAGTGATGGAACTCTAAACTCGTTCACTGTAGCCTCTACCTCAACATGCCAACATAAAAAGGAACAACACAGCTGATAAACAATCATTCGACTTTACACTTATACAAAGCTGCTAATAATTGCAGAATTGAAAAGCAGTCTCTACTCACCTGATGCAGGCACGGCCAGCTACAGAGCAGGAAGTTCAAGGAAGGCAGAAACAGGGGAAAAAAGAGGAAGGGAAAGAAAAAAATTAGAAAACTAAACTTTTAATTAATTATAGTAAAATATACTTTTAAATCTCTGCAACCATGAATAAAACTTTCCAATCACTTTTGCTGTCATTTAGTAGCAAAGTACACTCCCATTATAAATGACAGAAGCCAAGAATTGGTCACAAATGCAGAAATTCATCCAGCTTGAGTCAACCGTGTTATCAGTGACAAACACTCAGTAAGGAGTAATTGTGATACTATATGCTGTCTTGTACAGTATTTATTAGGGAAGCATTCTCACACTTCGCATACAAAAGAAAGTACAATTGTGTACACTTACCATAAATGTAGATGCTCGAGTGTATTCACTGTTGCAGTCATCACATTTGGGTTATCTGCCTGCAGATAGCCCTCAGTCGGCCTGAATACCAGAGTCTTAGGATTTCTGCATCGGATGCTGTCGCTTCTTCCATGATGTCAGGTCGTCAGGGGTATAAAACATGCAGCTGACGCCATTACATCAGTTTTTCTTGCCCCAGGATGTCAGGAGCCCCCAAAATAGGAAGCAATTACATGGTATGGAACACCCCCAACAAAAAGCAAATACGCATGATATAAGATATGCCAAACAAAAAAGATATGTAGAAGTAAAGAGAATTCAGGGGGGGGGAATAGGACTGCAACAGTGAATACACTCGAACATCTACATTTATGGTAAGTGTACACAACTGTACTATGTTCTTCATGTTTCACTGTTGCAGTCATCACATTTGGGTTGATTCTCAAAGCTAAGTAAGGGTGGAGGCAGTTAAGAAGCACTAAAGCTGGCAATCAGGCCCTGTAAGACTGCTGTGGCAAATCCAGCTCTGAATTTAAAAAAGATAGGCAAGTAGTAATGCTTGGTGAAAGTGTGTACAGAGCTCCAGGTTGCAGCTTCCAGGATGTCCCTGGTAGGGACTCCCCTGAGAAATGCTGTAGAGGTTGATGTAGCCCTAGTGAATGTGTTCTGATCCCCTGTGAGGTAGGTTTCCAGTGGTGTTTGTAGCAGGAATGGATGCAGTGTGCTATCCATTTAGAAATGGTTTGCTTTGAAATGGCCTTGCCCTCTACCCCTGCAGCAAAGCTACTAGCAGCTGGTCAGATTTTCTGAAGGGCTTAGTCCTGTCCAGATAGAACCTGAACTGCCTGTGCACGTCCATGGAGTGCAGGGTCCTTTCCCCTTTATTCTGAGGATTAGGGAAAAAGGTTGGCAAATTAATGGATTGGTTTAAAGCCACACTAGACACCACCTTGGGCATAAATAATGGGTTAGCCCTGAGGTAAACCTTGTCCACATGGAAGATAATGAAGGGTTCCACGGCCATAAGGGCCTGCAATTCAAACACTCTTCTTGCTGAAGTGATGGCTAGAAGTAAAGCGGTCTTCCATGAGAGGAACTTTAACTCTGCTGAGGCAGTAGGTTCAAAGGGCAGAAGCGTGAGCTTTTCCAATACAAAGTTAAAGTCCCAGGCAGGAGTGGGAGCTCTCCTGGGGGGTCTTGGATTTTTGGCTCCTCTCAGGAACTGTTTGACTAGAGGATGAGAGAAAAGGGGTGACTCAGTATTATAATGAGCTGAGATGGCAGAGGCATGAATCTTAATAGAAGAGAAGGATAGGCCTTTGTGGTGCATTTCTGTTAAGTAATCTAGTATATGAGGTAAGTTGGACACAGTTGTGTCCATTCCCTGAGACTGGTTCCAGGAGCAGTATCTTTTCCACTTTTCCGAATAGGATTTTCTAGTACTAGGCCTCCTTGCCTCAAGAATGACATCCAGCACCTGCTTACTGAGAGTTGCTGGTGAAGAATTCAGTGGATGAGCCAGGCTGCTAGGTTCAGGGTCTGTAGCTGAGGGTGCAGAATCTGGCCCGCCTGCTGGGACAGCAGGGAAGGAGTCTGAGGCAGCCGTCATGGTGGCAGTACTGTCAGACTGCGCACAAGAGGGTACCAGTGCTGGCATGGCCAGTCTGGTGCAATCAGGGTTGTCCTTGGCTTGTCCTGTTTGATCTTTAGTAGAACCTTTGAGAGGAGGGGCAGAGGTATAGCCTGAGAGGTTTTCCCATGTGAAGGACAGGGCATCCACTCTCCAAGCTTGCTGTGGGTAGTTCTGGTGCAATATATTTGCTCAATTGACAGTTCTGAGGGGAAGCAAAAAGGTCCACCTCTGGTGCCCCCTCCAGTTTCCACTCGTGTGGGTCCATGAGATTTCTGCTCAAGTCGTCTGCCAGTGAATTTAGTTTGCCTGGCAGGAATTGAACTTGCAGGTGCACTTGACTGCCCACGGCTGTGTTCCACATAGCTATGGCTAGTCTGCAGAGTGGGTAGGAATGGGTTCCCCCTGCTTGTTTATGCACCACATAACTGTGGTGTTGTCTGTCTTTACCAATAGTTGTCCTGGAAGAATAAGGCCTTTGAAGGCTGTCAGAGCATTCTGTATAGCTAACATTTCTTTTTGATTGATATGCAGGTGCATTTGCTTTGGGTTCCATTTGCCCTAGATGCACTGCCCTGCCATGTGAGCCCCCCATGCATAGTCTGATGCACCCGTTAGGGTTTGGGCAGAAAGGGGTAGAGTGAAAGGGAGTCCCTTGTTGTGGCTGCAGGCCTCTGCCCACCAAAGAAACTTTGTCCTTAGGCAAGGAAGGATAGGGATCATTGTTTCCAAGTCCTGAGAATGTTGACACCAGAGACTTAGGTACCACTAAAGTTTCCTCATATGCAGTCTTGCATATGGAATTAATAGAATGCAAGAGGCCATGAAACCTAGGGCTTGCAGTATTTTTCTTGCAGATAGCTGGGTTTTGGTGGCCAGTAGACTGAAGTAGTTTGTCAAATAAATTTCTCCGGAGTGAGGAATGCAATCTGGGAAGTTGTGTTCAAGCTTGCTCCCAGGAATACAATCTGTTGGCTGGGTACCAACTGTGATTTCTTTTCGTTGATGGTGTACCCCAGTGAAGTTAGAAGTCTCTTTACAAATGCCAGGTGCTGTATTAGCAAGTCCTGACTGTCTGCCTGAATCAGGCAATTGTCCAAGTATGAGTAAATTTGAATTCTTCGCTGCCTGCAATATGCAATGGCTGGAGTCAGGCACTTAGTGAATACCCTGGGCGCAGTAGATAAGCCAAAGGGAAGTGCAGAGAACTGATAGTGCATAGAGCCTGCTCTGAAGCGTAGGCATTTCCTGCAAAATTCCCTTATGGGGATGTGTAGATAAGCTTCTTTTAAGTTTAGGGTTGCTAGCTAGGAGTCCTTGGCTAGCATAGGAAGCAGCTGTTGGAGAGTTAGCATTTTGAAGTTTGGAACCAACAGAAAGGTGTTGAGAATAGACAGATCCAGGATAGGACGCCAAGAGTTTTCTTTTCTGGGAACCAGAAACTGTCTGAATAAAAGCCTTGTTCCTTTTGTTCTGCTGGGACAGGTTGAATAGCCTTGATACTGAGGACAGAAAGTACCTGCTTTTGGGCCTTTGCCCACTGGTTTGGGGGGAGGTCTGGCCATCCACTTGAGTGGAAGTGGAATCTGTATCCCTGAGAAACAATGTTCAAGATCCATCTGTCTTGAGTAATGCATTCCCAGTTTTTGGCATGCAGGGCAAGTTTCCCTCCTAAAGGTACAAGTACTTGGGCAAGGCTTGGAAGAGTTAAGAACAAGTCATTGTGCAATTTTACCATAGGATGGTGGCTTACTACTCCCTGTTTTGGATGTAGTAGCACTCCATTGCTTAGATCTGTACATAACCTGAGACTTGAAGTCTTGGAAGTCTGCTGACCCTGGGCATGGACTGTGGAGGCCTGGAAGGGACTGGAAAAAACAGTTTTTTGAAGGCCAATGCTTACTAAACCTAGGTGGCTGTATTTGTAAGAAATTTTTAACAGTTTGCATAGATTTAGCTTTCTCCTCCATCCTTTTGAGGACTTCTGCTTTATTGCCAAATAGACGCTCTTGGTTTAATGGTGCATCTAGTAATTTTGCTTTGACATGATCTGGCAAGTTTTATTTCTTAAGCCAAGCATGCCTTCTAAGAACAGACCCAGTGACAGCAGCCCTGCAAGATGCTTCTAAGGCATCAAACCCACATTGCAAAGTATGTTTACCAACTTGGTTAGCAGAATGCATTAACTTTTTAAAATCTTTGTGTTCTGCACACTAAGGAATCAGCATCATTTTCTGTTTAATTAGCTCCATAATATGCTGCTGATACTTTAACATATGAAGCTGGCAATTTAAAGCTCTAATGGCAAGAGTAGCAGAGGTGTATACCTTCTTACCTCATCTGTTTAAAGCCCTAGAATCCCTCTCCGAAGGGGTAGGATTTTTGGCAGATGTAGCCTTAATGCCTTTAGGTCCCTGGGAAATGGTCTCTGGATTCACAGTAGGATTCTTAAAAAGGAATTTATGGGAGTCGGGTAATCTACAGTACCCATCACGTTTCCTGGGAGCTGGAGGCAAAGTATCAGGGTTGAGGCTGGACTCCAAAAAGACATCATCTACGATTTCCAGAACAGTAGGGATAGCTAGAGGCCTGTGCTGAGGCAAGTTTAAAACTTCCCAGAGTCACTTTATGGACTGAGAGTAGTCCTGGCTCTCCCAGCGGAAATGTAGAGGCCTGCGAATCTGTAGAAGTGGGTATCAGGAGCTGCAAACGCACCTGAATACCGCCGGACTGGCGACTAGCTCAACGGTAGTGTCGTCAGCAGTTTTGGACCTATGTCGCCTGTCTCTGGAAGATCAGTAGTCGGAAGGCCATTTCGGAGTACGGAGATAGAGAGCGAAAGAATTTAGCTACAAAAACTGCCCGACGATGAATAGTTCGGGCGTTGAATAAGGCACAAAACCAACAGCGAAGGAAGTCGTGGTCTGGGCCTAAACAGGTGATGCAGTAAGAATGAAAATCTCTGTGAGGTATTCGCTTTCCACAAGCAAGACAATTATTAAATTTTTTCTAACATCGGTTAGTGCAAGAAAAAAGGATCCCCAACGGGGTACTTATCTTTTAGAAGACTTCAGATCCGAAACTTGAAAAACGAAAATTTCACAAGGCGGACGACCAGCACTTGCGAACTTGTTCTGTTTCGGGAAATCCATGGCAAGAAAGACTGATGTAATGGTGTCAGCTGCATGTTTGATACCCCTGACGTCATGGAAGCGACAGCATCCGACGCAGAAATCCCAAGACTCTGGTATTTAGGCCAACTGAGGGCTACCTGCAGGCAGATAACTCAAATGTGATGACTGCAACAGTGAATCACGAAGATCATCATGGAAGACTGAGACCTACACACTAGGGTAATACACAGAAACACTCGGCACTATTAACAGAACACACGGATGCTTATTAGTACAGCTCAGAAATACAGAAACACCTTGTTCCTGGTGACTATGATCCAATTATTATCCAAAGAGAGTAATTAGTTCTTAAACTCATCATACAGAACTCCCACCAACAAAATAAGGTCTAGTCTGAACCTCCACAAAAACGGCAGTAGTCTCAGGTCTACAATGTATTAAAATGAGGAAGCAGCTGGCTTCATGCAGTAAATATGTGTAAGGGTAGAAAGCACTGAAAAGTGAGACAGTGATTCTTAGCCTTTCCCTTACCACTAACATGCTTTCTTTCCAAATGCCTGCCTTTATTTAATGGTGAATATATAGTGTATCCTGCTGGCTTCACCTCATAGGAAACTAAAAATACCCAAGCCACCTCTTTCACTTTGTACTACATCCGATCAATAATGCAAACTGTGCATAGTACTGACGGCTTCCATCTTCCTGCAATGGTGGCAAGAAATCTAACCAGACAGCTGCTGGCCCAGGTATAAAGGCAACATTTCAGAAGGCTGGGCAAAGAGGTTGCAACACAGTCTCCACACTCTGCAGATCTCTTTGGATGGTGTCATTATTTCCACTTTGCCTATGTGGCATGGAAATCTAACATGACAAAAACGACAGATAACCATCACAGGAAAGCATGTGCATGGACCAACAGTGACAAAAATCATGTGTGACAGCCACTGCACTGGAAAAACAGAAAACCAGCCCCTTAATAGCAACATGATTTCCTGAAACACTAACTTTTTCACGTGCACAGAGAACAAATATGTACATATGACATGGAGACATATCCGATGTTTGTAAATACACACAGTGCTGTGTACATTTTTAGCACCAGCCAACTTCTACTGCTGGGCAGGGTTTTTCACTCTGCCCACATGTAAAGCCAAGTTATATTCCTTCATTGTGCTGTAAAAACTATACCTCCCACTATCAAATCTCACCCCCATTACTCTGCTCCAATGTTTACTGCCTGCCATTTCCAGTCTAGCTACCTTTAGAAAAACAAACACAAATGCTTGATGACCCTGGATTAATCCATCATATACTGAATTTATTGCAGAAAAATGACTCTTACCTCTCAAAAGTCCCTGATTTTGCCTCAAATTTTGATCCACTCCTCATAAAATATTGTTTTTTGATAAATCACAGAGGATTACAGCGAGTCAGTAATGTCAGAGATAAGAGTTTCATACTTATTGTTCAGAAAATGTTGATCCACTCCTCATAAAATATTGTTTTTTGATAAATCACAGGGGATTACAGTGAGTCAGTAATGTCAGAGATAAGAGTTTCATACTTATTGTTCAGAAAATGCACACTGATGCAAAAAAAAAAAAAAAAAAATAATAGAACAAAAGATGTAAGTAAATAAAAAGAGTATTAAAAATGGTCCCCAATTTTAGTCCTTTGTCCCCCACCCCACATTCTTGCTCAAGAATTCTGGACAACACCAAAAATAAGATGACAGATATGGTTACACTGTTGAACAAAACTGCTAGCTCCAAAACACATGGGACCATACCGCTCAAATGTATAGATTTTTGCAGAATGTCCAGGTTTTGGCCTCATATTTTTTGTCCATTTTTCATAAACTAAGTTTTCAAGCAAATTAGTGACAAATCATTAAAGACTGGGGTTAGAAAATAATGACAGACATTTGAGTTTCAGACTTCATAGCCTTCAGAAAATTTGTGCTAATGCATGCAAAATCTGTTATTCTATCAACTTTCTAAGTTTATAAGTTTCTAAGTTTTTTCTAAGTTTCAAGTTTCTAAGTTTCTAAGAGCAATACTTAAAAGAACTGTCCCATATTTTGGGGCCTTTGGCCCACTTTTATTTATAACTCTGTTCAGATTTACTGCTCCAAGAGGCTGACAAGTATGCATAGGCCAGTTACATATAGATATCTGGCTAACTGCTGACTCAAATTAAAATGAAATGGGCAAAAGAAACGGTGCTGGAGTCCACACTTTGCTGGACTGTCAAAATGTCTGGTAGCTTAATCGTACAAGCAGACTAGTTGCGTTTGCCTAGGGGTTGGTTGATACAGGTCAGTACAAAACAATAATAAATCAATCGTGCACATGCAAGCACACACACATTTGCCCCTTTCTACACAAATTCCTCTCTCTTTTTTACTTTTCCCTTCATGCACGTGTAAGCGCAAACACATTCACCTCTTTCTACACAAATCCCTCTCTTTCTTTTTTACTCTTCCCTTCATGCACATGCAAGAGCACACACATTCACCCCTTTCTACACAAACTCCTCTCTCTTTTTAACACTTCCCTTCTGCATAACTTCCTCTAACTAGGAGTACAGACACTAAGAAACAATGTCACCCTTTTCATAGCTCCACGAATATAACAGAAGTGCTCCATTTTGCTGAATGGCTAGTTGCTGAAGACATTTTTTTTCCTAAATACACTACCAAAATTGTAAATTAATTTTCTTTATGCCATCTTCACATAAGCCTAAAACCTAGCTCATAGGACATTGTTTTGCCATTAACTGAAAGGAGCAACAAGATACAATTTCTTGTTAATAAATATATGTAGCATTTTAGGTTATAAAAATATCTTCCAAGGTGCACCACCCAACCCCAAAATATTCCTGGCTACTTAACTGCTGTTCTATCATGGCACGTATTATTTTAAAATCCTATAATAAGCACATTCCTGACCAATCAAAACTTCCAAGCTTCTAGGTATCTCAGAGATGCAACACAGTGAGGCTCACTCCTTGAAATCTTAAAATTTCTGACAGACTTGGCCTCCACCCGAGTACTCAGCCTTCAGAAGGCCTACAGGACCCAACTGGAAGAGAGGGGTTGCCCAGCCATTGTTTTAGAAACGAAATGGTAGCCGCATAGTACCATCTACCAGTAGCATATATACTTGTATAAAAGTTAAGTCATCACCATACAAGAACCATCCTCAGTAACCACAAATCTACAGCTGGTGGGCATTAAGACCACTCATGAATCAGTAAGTACAATTTTTCCTGGCTGCTACATGCCCTCCCCATCTTATGCAATGCAATGGTCTGCTTCTCCAGGTCTTCAGTGTGACATGTAAAGGCAAGTAAGAATTACAAAAGGGTGAAAGGAAAAACATAATAGCAGCAATGTTACAGGTTTGGGGGTACACATAAATATGTTACAGAGGACAGACGTCTCTTGCAGAATATATATTATGACAAGTATGCAATTTAGGATCCATCCACCATAACAGCGCAGGCTCCTGGACAATCGCTATGTGGAAACACCCCCTTAAAAAAGGTAGATCTAAAGAAAAACACGAACCTAGACATCATCTCCAATTTATAATGCTTTGCAAAGGTGTTAAGTGTACACTAAATACAGAACCATCCTTAGGTGAACTATTTCAAGGAAGGAATAAGTTTCTTCCAAGGCTTAATGCTCAAAACTGACAAAACATAAGCTCACAATAAACTGAGAAGACAAATGGTTGTGGGGACACACAAATCCTATCAGAAAATAGTCTCTACTCTCCCTGGGATAAAACTGAAGACTCAAATGACAGCAAATACTTCAAGTTGCTGCTGTCACACACACACACACACACACACACACACACACACACACACACACACACACACACACACACACACACAATGCCTCCTCACCTACACTCCCCAAAAAGACAGCTTTGGCCCATTTACCTCTCTGTTACACTGGGATGAAACTGAAAAAACAAAGCACATAACATATTTCATCCTGTTGCTGTCAGACATACAAATAGCATGCCTCTTACACTCCTAAAAAGATAACCACCTGCATATACAACTAATGTTTGTGATGAAAGTGAAAAACAAATCACATTGATGATTCCGGTGTGTTACTCTGAGACAGGACTCCGCTCCAATAGAAGTTGTAGTGACACTGTGCACACCTGTGAGGTTTAGGAAGAAAAATAAACAAGTATTGTCCCCAGCACTAAATCAAAAATTAAAATGTCCTCCTGTGCACACCTTGACAAGGGCTGGTTTTAGACTGCCTTACAGTATTGGGGCCCACCCTATCCCCAGATCTGAAGATCCTGATGTTTTGGGAAGCATTTTATGCCTTATGTTTTTTTAAAGGATACAATTTTTAACTGAGCAAGTTACAAGAGGGTCAGTTGCTTTCACCAAACAGTCTCCACCCCCATGAGGCAGTTATAGCCACTACATCAGGAACTGTACACAAAAATGTAGTTCACCTTTGCTCCTCTAGCAGTTGCCACAGGGTATTCCAAGTTGCTTCACACATTTCACATTAGTCATGCATAGTCAGAATAATGAGCAAGCACCAGACAAGCTAGTCATTTTCATTTACAGAAAGTCCCAATTACAGTTACATCTTGCATATCTCAGGTGTCCATTTAAGCAGTCCAGCTTACTTCACAGAAATCTACACTAATCTTGAAAGCCAAATAGTGACTGTTTAAAATGCAACAAGAACAAGAGGTCAGTTACCTACAAGTGACAGCTCCAACTCCCACTCAGAAGTTATAGCTACTTCTGTATGCACGTCAGATGATTGTAAAAATGATGGCCATATATTGCGTTTCTGCTCTGTGAACTTCCAAACAAACAGTAGCCACACATTAAAGTATTCCAAGTCGCTTCAAACAAATATTAATACTGCAAATGCAACTAGTCCTGCAAAGCCAGAGAGTGACTAAACTGAGAAAAAAAAAAAGAGGGTCTGTTACTTTCTACAGACAGCTCCCACCCCCACCCAGCAGTTACAGCTAAAAATTACAGCTACATAATGAGTTTCAGCTTTGTTCAATGGAAATGGAAACAGTAACCACATTAATGTGGTTTACGTTGCTTCACCTAAATCGCAGGAATCCTGCAAATGCACACTAGTCTTGCAAAACCAGACTGTGACCGTTTAAACTGAGCAAACAAATAGGAACGGTTTCTTTTCCAGAGAGCTCACACCTTCACTCAGAAGTTGTAGCTAGTTCTGTGTGCACTTCAGATGTTGGTAATAAAAAATAAATAAATAAGGTGACTGCCATGTATTGTGTATCAGCTCTATTCCATGTAAACGGTAGGTACACATTAAAATATTTCAAGCTGCTTTGCACAAATCGCATTAAGTTTGAAAAGACATACTAGTCCCACAAATCTGGACAGTGACTGTTTAAAAATATACAGCAAGGGGATGGCAGCCACCTTAATGCATACTGGAATTCTTCTGTCACTGTCAGTCATTCACAGCCATGTTCAAGAGTGGCAAAAATGGCATGGGGTGTTTAAATTAAGTTAAATCATCAACTCTCTTACACATCTAGAAGTTACAGACATTTCTGTGTGCATTTTTACATGCTTCTAATAAAAAAGAGCCATGAATTATTAGCTCTATTCCATGCAAACAGTAGTTGCACAATGTATTCCAAGATGCTTTGCGTAACGTACAAATGCATATTAGTTCTACAAAGCCAGATAGTGAGGGTTTAAACTGAGAAAACAACAAAAGGGTCAGTCATTTTCTAAAGACGGCTCCTATCCCAATGTATCAGTTACAGCTACAATTGATGGACATGGACTGCATTTCAGCTTTGGTCCATGGAAACAGAAATCACATATTAAAGTATTCCAGGTTCCCTCACACTAATTACAGTAACCTGCCAAGTCAGAATAAGGAGCAGAAAAGCAGCAGTTAGGTCACACCCACCACACCAAAAAAAAAAACCCAACTGCAAATAAATAAATAAAAATAAATAACCTTCATGCTGTGACTGATCAACTTAATCCCTCTGTAGTTACTACAGCTCTGCACATCACCCTTATTCTTAAAAAATCGGTACCAAAACACTTTTTCTCCATTCCTCAGGCATCCTCTCACTTTCCAAAATTTCATTAAACAATCTGGTTAAAAACTACACTGCCATTTCACCTAGATACCTCCATGCTTCCACAGGTATGCCATTTCACCTAGATACCTCCATGCTTCCACAGGTATGTATTCTGGACCAACAGCCTTTCCATTCTTCATCCTCTTCATAGCTATCCTTACTTCCTCCTTGTTAATCCACTGCACTTCACGATTCACTATCCCCACATCATCCAACCTTCTCTCCCTCTCATTCTCTTCATTCATCAACCCCTCAAAGTACTCTTTCCATCTGCTCAACACACTATCCTCGCTTGTGAGTATGTTTCCCTCATTATCCTTTATCACCTTTACCTGCTGCACATCTTTCCTAGCTCGGTCCCTCTGTCTAGCCAATCAGTACAGGTTTTTTTCTCCCTCCTTAGTGTCTAACCTTTCATACAATTCTTCATATGCCTTATCCTTAGCCTTCGCCACCTCACTCTTTGCCATGCACCTCATCTCCTTATACTCCTGTCTACTTTCTTCATCTCTCTGACAATCCCACTTCTTCTTTGCCAACCTCTTTCTCTGTATACTCTCCTGTACTTCCTCATTCCACCACCATGTCTCCTTGTCATCCTTCCTCTGTCCAGATGTCATACCAAGCACCTTTCTAGCAGTCTCCCTTACTAGCTCTGCTGTAGTTACCCAGCAATTTGGTAACTCTTCACTGCCACCTAGTGCTTGTCTTAACTCTTCCCTGAACGCCACCTCATAAATTACCCTTTTTCAATTTCCACCATTTGATCTTTGGTGCTGCCCTCACAATCCTCCTCCACTTCTTGATCACCAAAGTCATCTTACAAACCACCATCCTATGCTGCCTAACTACACTTTCCCCTGTCACCACTTTACAGTCTCCAATCTCCTTCAAACTGCCCCTCCTACACAAGATATAATCCATCTGTATGCATCTTCCTCCACTCTTGTATGTCACCCTATGCTTCTCCCTCTTGTTAAAATATGTATTCAACACAGCCATACCCATCCTTTTTTGCAAAATCCACTACCATCTGACCTTCCGCATTCCTTTGTTTAACACCATATCTACCCATCACTTCCTCATCCCCTCTGTTCCCTTCACCAACATGCCCACTGAAATCTGCTCCAATCACCACTCTCTCACCCTTGGGTACAGTCATCACCACTTCATCCAACTCACTCCAAAATTTTTCATTCTTGTCCATCGCACACTCAACTTGTGGAGCATATGCACCAACAACATTCATCATTACATTATCAATTTCCAGCTTCATAAACATCACTCTATCAGACACTCTTTTCACCTCCAAAACACTCTTAGCATACTGTTCCTTCAGGATAACTCCTACGCCATTTCTCCTACCATCCACACCATGATAAAAAAAAAAAAAATTTAAAAACTCACCGCTGATGCACCTAGCCGTACTCCCCTTCCATTTGGTCTTTTGCACACACAATATACCAACCTTCCTTCTGTCCATCATATCGGCTAGCTCTCTCCCTATACCAGTCATACTGCCAACATTCAAAGTTCTGACCCTCACTACCACAGTCCTAGCCTTTCTCCTCTCTTCCTGCCTTCGCCCATGTCTTCCCCCTCCTCTCCTCCTTCGGCCAACAGTAGCCTAATTTCTACCAGCACCCTGTTGGCTAACAGTACTGGTGGTGGTCATTGTTAACCCAGGCCTCGACCGATCAGGTATGTAAATATTTACTGGTGTCCGCATGAATGATTTGGCCAAGTTTTACACTGGATGCCCTTCCTGACGCAACCCTCCCCATTTATCCGGGCTTGGGACCGACGCAACCCTCCCCATTTATCCGGGCTTGGGACCGGCACAAAGAAATGCACTGGCTTGTGCATCCCCAGTGGCTGGATTCCTAATGCTCCAGCAAAATAAACTACTCTTGTGTATATACCATATGCATCATGTTCACAGCCTTGTACTTCACAACTTAGGCCAACTTTTGTAACCTCAATAACATCTTCCCAAGTTACACGCAAAGGACATCTTTAATAAACTTTGTAATGGCTTACAGTCAGTTTCAAACATCACTTGTTTCCCACAAACATATTCATGGGAATTTCATCACAGCATATGCTATGCCATGCATTTCTTTTTTCTATCCAAGTGTAAAACATCTGAAGTCAATTTACCTCAGAATTACTGCACTGTGATGTCGGAGAATAATCAGTACAGTAACAGATCTGCAGGACTCACTTACACCATATAAAACCTACAGCAGATAAAACTAGACGTGACAATCTGCAAAGTGAGTGTCTTCAGTGGTAGGAAAATGTGTGTACCTGTAACCATTTTTTGTGCAATGCATAAAAGGTATTATGAAGTTGGTAATTAAAATTGTCACCATTAAGCGCAGGATGTGAAATTACAGACCATAAAAGAGCAAGCAGATCATTTTGTAAGGGGACAATGGTCAAGACTAGGAAAACAAAACTCTGCACAGTTGCATTTGTGTTCTTCTATAGAAGACTTGCACAGCAAATTGATGAATGAAAAGTCATAGGTTCATAGGTAGGTACTAAGCTATCGACCCAAGGGCCTAAGTAAGCCTAGCCAGCAAGGTACCATAGCTTACACCACCCAAGAAAGTTATTTTCCTGTACCACTGTCCAGCAGACACACAGAAGTGATCCCCGGGGTGTATTTCCTATTTCCCATCCACTCATCAAGATTTTTCTTGAAGAGTGCTAATGAAGAACTTTGCTTGACATAGATGGGTAGCTTGTTCCAGAGTATAGGAAGTCTCTGGGACAGGAATCTATCCCTCCAGCGTGTCCTGTTTATTGTGGTGACAAGGTTTAGATCCCTAGGGTGTGTAGCTTGGAGGGATTGGGATTTCTTTAGGTGTAGCATGTCCAACAGCTCTGGGTTTGACATACCTTTATATGTTAGGCAGAGATCACCTCTGAGTAGGCGATATGCTATGGAGTAAACCTGGAGTTTTTTGAGGTGGTCAGTGTAGGGCATTTCTTTGAGGCCAGTAATCCTCTTTGTGAGGTACTTCTGTGGCCTTTCCAGCTGCTGCAGAAGTCTTGTGAGGTACATTCCGAAAGGGGCGTTGTACTCTATAATGGGTCTAATGAGTGACGAGTAGAGGGGAACAATGACCTCTTTTTTCCTGGATGAGAACCCTTTTATGATGAGGTGTGCCACGTAGAAGGACTTCCTGACTACTGTGGCGATGTGACTATCAAAGGAGAGACTACTGTCCACCTGGGTCCCAAGGTCTCATCACGCATTCAGTGTTAAGTAGATTGCTGCCTATGTGGTAGTTCATGGGTACAGAGTTTTTACCAAAGGGGATGACACTGCAGTTTTTGGCACTGAGCTTGAGGCCATGGCTCTGACACCAGGCATCCGTCTCAGTGAGGCCCTTCTGTAGGATGTCTACATCATTTGGGGACTTTACTATAGCTCCTAGTTTGCAGTCATCTGCGAACTTAGTCAGCCAGAGGCCTTCTGTGTTAGCCTGTACTTCAGAGAAGTAGATACCAAACAGGAGCGGTCCCAGGACGGAACCCTGTTGCACTCAACTTGTCACTGCCTTGAGGTCAGATTTGGAGTCTGCAACTTTTACAGTGTGGGTTCTGTCAGTGAGCCAGTTGGCAACCCATCTTATTACGTAGGGATTTATACCTAGTTTAGCGAGTTTAGCTATAATTCCAGAATGGGGGATGGTGTTGAAAGCCTTGGCGAGGTCAAGATAGGCTGTGTGAACCATCTTACCCTCATCCACAGCTTTGGTGACTGCCTCAAAGAAGTCGATCAGGTTCAGGAGGCATGATCTGCCTTTCACAAACCCGAACTGGGTGGGATCCAGAGTTTGGAGGTTACCAATGTCTTTGTTTATGAGTTCCATGATGATACGTTCCATGGCCTTGCAGACCAGGCTCGTCAGGCTAACAGGTCGATAGTTCCCAGGATCAGTGGAGTCTCCCCCTTTGTGGAGTGGGAGAACTGTTGCTGTGCACCATTCAGTAGGCACAAAGCCTGATGCGAGGCTATTATTGAACATGTTGCTTAAGTGGGGAGCCAGTTTGTTCTGAGGTTATTGTAAAATGCAGCCTGGGATGTTGTCCGGTCCCATGGATGCTGTGTTTTTGGCTTTAGAGAGTGCAGCTTTTACCTGTGTAGTTGTGATTACAGGGACTCTGCATTCTTCCTGTATAGATATGGACCCTTTAGGGGGTGAGAGGGGGTAAATTTAGCACTGAACCGACCTGCCAGGATGTTGGCAATATCAGTTGGTTCTGTAATTTTCATGCCTTTGTGCTGTAACTCAGAGCAGATCTGGGTGTTGCCATCTAGATTCTTGACATAGCTATAGAATGCTTTGTGGTTGTCCTTGGATTTAAGGACAATTTTGTTTTCATAGCTAGCTTTGGAGGATCCTATAAGGGATCTCAGCTTCTTACTGAGGTTAACCAGGGAGCACCTCCACTCATGGGATTTTACTCTCTTTTGCAACAGTTTCTTCCTTCTGTTGTACAGTTTGTTTATGGCAGGGGACCACCAGATTGGCTTCCTTGTTTTTGGAGGATAGCGTCTTGGTTCTGTTTGGGATAGCACGATCCATGCATTCGTGTAAGTGCTTATAGAGTGCATTTGTGTAGGATTCAGCAGTTGTAACTGTATTGTCCATCTGCATAGGTGTCATGAAGTTCACCATTTCTGTCTTAAGAAGCATGAAGTTGGCTTGGAGAAATTTTTATACTGTGGTTTCCTTAATGGGGGGTGGGGCAGGATGTGGATATCAAGGGTGATAAGCTTATGGTCGGATCGTACCAACAAGGAGTTGACTTCAGGTGTGGAACACCGGTTACTCATGTCTAGGATACCGTTGCCCCTGGTGGGAGTGTGGATAAGTTGATCTAGGGCATTGGAGTTTATGAATTCCAGAAATTGTTGCGCTAAGGAGTTGGTACACGAGTAGTTTTCCCAGTTAATGGTGGGGTAGTTGAAGTCGCTCATTATTAGGGTGTTTGGTTGAACCCTAATATTTTCCAGTACATCAAGAAAAGAGGAGTGGGAATCCTGGGGCATGGTGGGGGATCTGGAGCAAGCTACAATTTGGATTACAGTTTTGCCCAGAGTTAGTTGCACTTGGATAACCTCGAATGCATTATGCTAAGCAACTAATCTGGAGGTGTGGATATGCTAAGCAACTAACCTGGAGGTGTGGATATCCTTAATGAATATGGACACACTTCCACTTTTGATGTTTCGGTCCAGGTTACATGGCCGAAAAGTGTGGTATGAGCTATAGCCTGGTAGCGCAGGGGTGCTTACTGGAGCCTTGAACCAGGTCTCAGTCACTGCACAGATATTGATGTTCTCCATTTTAAGGAGTGCCTCAAGTGAGTGCATTTTGAGATTTAGACTTCTAGCATGGAGTAGTATTACCTTCGGTTTTTTGTTTGCCTGTTCCTGTTATGGTGGTGAATTTGTTATTTGAACCCTGCCTAAAAAGGCACTTTAGGGGCAGCAAGAGCCTTAGCCAGTATCCGGAATCCCAGGGGCGACAGGTGCAGGCCATCTGTGGCAAAGCATCGTGGTCTGTCGACCATGTCATCCCAAGCAGACAGATACTGGATCCCCTTAGAATTACACCAGAAGCTTAAACAATTGTTGAAGTCAATCATTTTGTCTTTGTACTGTGGTATCATTCTGGGCGATGGCAGAATGTTACTCAGGGCTAGGGTCATACCTGCCTGGGCTACAAGATCAGAGAGCTCTTCCATGTCTCTTTTCATGTAGTCCAGGGAGGTACGTCTCAGGTCATTCACACTAACATGGACAATGACAGTCATATTTGTACTTGTGTGCAGTGACCTGAGTGCGTGGGTTATGTGGCAAATCCTGGCACCCGACAGGCAGCTGACAGTAACCTTCTCCTTGTCTAGCCTGGTGAGTGGGACATCCGTGTGCCTGACTATAGAGTCACCTATGACTAGTGTGTTGGGTACGTTGTTTTGCCTTATTGGCTGTGGTTGAGTGGCACACTGAATCTGTGGGCTGTGTCTCATTTGGGTTGTGTTGGGGGATGGAGGTTGCTTGCGTTTCTGCTTTGGAGGTCTCTGTTGCTTACACAGATTATTATTGTCAAAAGTAAAAACATGGAAAGACCACCCTGGAACTTGTGATGCATCTGCTGCTTATCTGCACTTGTGTCTTTACCTTTGATGTGTTCTGACAATTTAGATGTTTTATGCATAGGTAAGAAAGTCTAGCTGTAGACAGAGGTTTTATTTTTGTAGTCTATTTGTTCAAATTATTTTCTGTTTTGTCTGAACAAATGTTAAATTTCCCTACATATTTATTTGTATTGCTAAACTCATTCTCTCTTCAATATTTTAATTTATTCAATTTAAAAGCTTGTGGCCTGTCATCTATTACTTACTTGACTTAGGGTATTTACTCCTAAATGATGACAAGCTGTTAGTATCCACCTCTAATTATCCAAACTGCTTTGCTGCACAGTGTTAATATCTGTTTTTTTATCAAGAGTGGAAGCCATAACTAGAAGTCCCTAGTCAGGTAATATGGGTTGTAGCAGTGTACTACCTTGATCTAGGAAAGGTCCCTAGTCAGGTAACATGGGTTGTGGCAGTGTACTACCTTGATCTAGGAAAGAAGGCTGCAGTGCTGGACAGAATCGCCAGCCCTTCCCAGAATCAATGTATACAAGACTTTACTCAATATACAGTTAATGAGGCAAGTACGCACTGGAAGACAAAGCCCTCTAGAGAGCAGTGAGAAAAAGTGTGGAGAATTAATCCAAACACTCTGGTGGGGCTATTCTTGGGTATACATATCTTCCAACACCTAGGGCAACAATGCATATTTTCAGCATGCTCCCGAGGCCAATCTGCACTTAATGAATTTCTTACAGATTAATTTTTGTGTGCCTTTTTAGATTTTAAACCTGTTTAGTACCAGTGGTGTGACTGAAGAGACCATACACCTGGTGGTCATCAGATTTTAGAGCTACAGCAATTTCTTTGCGAGTTGTGCAGAAGACACAAATACATCAGCCCCTAACCACCACAGTGCCTAACAAAGGTTGATTCAAACTTCCAAATATCTGGCATCAACTGGACCTTTGGCCCTCTGCCAGGTTCTTCACAATGCAGGAATGCATCCATTTATCTATCAACCAACCAATGGGTATTCACATTCAATAATACCATTCTGGTTGACACCTACTTAATGACTTATTCACTCAATGTGAGCAACTCTGTTAAGTGTTTAAACATTTCAAGCAACGATTTCCTTATTCTGTACTCTAGTGCAATTCCACACTGTGCTCTGATCCTTTCAACAATGGTAAAGATATTTTATATACTTCAATGACAAAGTTAATCATTTGTTAACTGTGGAAGTAGGCTGTTCAGCCACAACTCAGGCCACAAGTGCAAGGGTAAGTACAATGTGCATGTGCGTGGACAATTAACTGCATGTTTTGGGCAATGGAATGAAACTAGACTGCCTGGAAAAACCCACACAGCTATAAAACATTAACCTCTACAAAGACAATGACCAGAGATCATGACTCATTTTGGAACTTGGAGCAGAAAGAAAAGGTAGTTGCCCTTACATCAGATATACTCAAAAAGTAAAAAAAGAAAAATATACCACAACAGCCTAGGAAATCTGAAAGGGCTTACTTGTCCTCCAGAAGAGCCATCTGCTCTTTCACGGTCTGGCATCAAACCTTCAAACATAAATATGCAGGACATTTCTACCACGCACATTTTACATCAACTTTTATTTATTCTGAAGTTATCTGTCTCAACTTCTTCGACAATTCATTAAGCCTTGCATGTGCTCTCTGATGGTCAGACTACCACACTAGTAAGCCATACCTTACAGTAATTATCCATGCTACAGCTTTCACAAACGTCAGATAAAATACTAACAAAGTCTCAAAAATAAGACATCATACGAGGTTACCAGGCTAACTGTTGCCTAGCCAAGTACAACCCCTATTCCCAAGGATGTCAAGGTATTAAGTGGCACAAAGTCAACAACTACTGCCCCTGTCCAACAGGGGCACAAGTGAAACTCCAGGGCTGAATTTGTGGTTTCCCATCCAACAATCCAAATTACACTTAAATAGGGTCAGCGAAGGGCTCTGCTTCACATGAATTAGAAGTTTGTTCCAGAAGAGAGGTAATCTCTGCGAGGCATATCTGTCTCTCCAAGTCCTGCTGATGTCACATACTAGGCTGAATTCCCTAGAACGAGTGCATCTTGCACCATTTGATTTACGAATATGCAGCATTTCCATTAGAACAGGATATGAAATTACTTTACATGCAAGGCAGAGGTCACCTCTGAGAAGTCTGTAAGACAGAAAGTATAGTGCCAGTGATTTTAGTCTGTCAATGTATGCCACATGCTGAAGACCCTAAATTTTCTTTGTAAGCAACTTTGAGGTTCCAGTTGCTGCAGGTACATGGTAAGGTACATACCAAAGGTGGCATTGTACTCAGTTACTGGGCGGATGAGTGAGGAGTACAGGGGGGGGGGGGGTTATGCTCTTACTTATGAGGTGGACGACGTAGAAAGCCTTTCTTACCACTGTGGAGATGTAGTGGTCAAAGGAAAGGATGCTGTCAACCCGTGTGCCCAAATCTCTCACCAGTGATAACATTCTTGTTGTTATTAATGTGATTATCTGCAGGAAAGTCACCCTTACCGAAGGGGATGATAATGCATTTTTTTGCATTCAGTTTTAGCCCATGACTTTGGCACCAGTCGTTTGTGCAAGCCCCTCTTGAAGGATGCTGACATCATTTGGGGACTCTTACGACTGCACCCAGTTTGCAATCATCAGCAAACTTAGTCAGACAAAAACCTTTTGTTTTGGCCTGTACACCAGAGAAGTAGATTCCAAACAATAGGTGCACCAGTGCCGATCCCTGTGGAACACCACTGGTTATGAGTCTGCTGACGGAGGCAGAGTCACCCATTTTGACTGTGTGGGTTCTATCAGTGAGCCAGTTTGCAACCCACCTGATAAACTCACCCAGCTGGAGATCAACCCGTATGTTATCAATGATGCCTGAGTGGGGAAATAGTGTGCACAGATATGCGTTCATCCAAGGCTTTGGTGACTGCCTCAAAGAAGTCCACCAAGTTCAAAAAACAGGATTTCCCTTTAACGAAGCCAAACTGGGTCAAGTCAAGTGTTTGAAGGTCTCCTATATATTTGCTGACAAGGTCCATGATTATTCTTTCCACAGGCTTGCAGATTAGACCCATAAATCTGAATAGCCTATAGTCCCTAGCGTCTGTGGAGGTGCCTCCTTTATGTAATGGGATGACTGCTGCAGTTTTCCATTCAGCAGGTATAAAACCAGTTTTTAGACTGTGCTCAGTGGTGTGCAGCTAGTTCTTGTTTTAATCCATTTAGAACGCACCCTGGGATATTATCAGGCCCCATAGAGGCTATGTTTTTGGCTGTGAAGAGAGTGTTACCTTGGAGACACTAGGTGGACGGTTGGTGGTAGGGCTTTGGGGGATACCTGGCAGGGAAAGGGGGAGAAGTTCACTGAAACTGTCAGCTAGCAGGTTGGCTATTTCTGTGGGTTCAGTATATGTGGTGCCATTAACAGCCAGTTCTGCGCAGATCTGGGTTTTTCCTTTAAGGTGTCTGATGTAGCTAAAGAAGGCCTTATGATTACCTTAACGAAGGAGGCTAATTTGGATTCACAGTTAGCTTTAGAACACCTTACGAAGTGTCTTATTTGCTTGTTTAAGCTGAAGAGGGAATGCTTCCAATTCAGAGACTGTTCCTTCCTGCTTTTAGACAGCAATTTCTTTCTCTTATTGTATAATCTGTTAATGATGGATGTTCACTAGGCAGGCTTGTTCTTTGAGGATCTTGTTTTGCTCCTATCCGGTATGGCTGAGTCAATACATTTGTATAGATGCATGTACAAGGCATTGGTGTAAATCCCAGTACAGGTGTCCATGCCATCAGGGGCAGGAGCTATGAAGCTATTAATACCATCACGTATTAGACTGTAATTGGCTTTGGAGAAGTTTTTTTAGTCTAGTTGCTTCTAATGGGGGGGTCAGATGTTACTGTTATTTCTAATAGGACTGACTTATGATCAGACCTCATTAGGGAGGGCCGCACACATGGGGTGGTGCAATAATCACTCATGATAGTGAGTACCAGATCCAGAATATTTGGGCCCCTTGTGGGGGTGTCACTCAACCAATCCAAGGTGTGCGGAGTTGATGAAGTCCAAGAACCTTTGTGCAAGTGGGTTAGCATACATATAATTTACACACTATATGGATGGGTAGTTAAAGTCACCTAAAACTAGGGTGTTTAGTTGTATTTTGAGTGATTCAAATAGATCCAAGTATGCAGTGTGAGTATCCTGGTTCATGGATGGGGTCTTATAACTGGCAATAACATGGAGAGGGGTCTTACCTACAGTCAACTGGACCTGGATTAGTTCAAAGGAATCATTTTGTTTAACCAATCTAGAGGTGTATTTATCTTTGATGAATACTGGTACTCCACTTCCTTTAGTTCTCGCACTTTTCAGTATGTGGTCTGAATGTGTGGAAGGCATTATAACCCGGTATGGCCATGGTGCTTTCTGCTGCCTTAAACCAAGTCTCTGACTGCACAGATGTCAGCATCTTCTAAGGCAAGGGCTGCTGCCAGCAAGTACAGTTTTAGGTTTAGACTCAGAGTGTTTAGCAGCATAACCTAGAGGTTGCTTTTTGAAGATATTTTTACGTTGGGAATTTTGTTATTGTGGCAGTGCCTAAAAAAAGGCACTATGGGGGAGGCAAGAGCCTTAGCCAGTAACCAAAATCCCAGAGGAGACAGATGAAGATCATCTCTGGCAAAGCAGCGTGGTCTATCTACCATATCATCCCATGCTGACAGGTACTGGATTCCCTTAGAATGACTCCAGAAACTAAACCAATTTTTGAAGTCAATCATTTTTTGTTTATAATGTGGTATCATCTTAGGGGAAGGTAGTATGTTGCTCAAGGCTCGGAACATACCTGCCCGAGACACATACTCAAAGAGTATAGTGAACTGAGGTACATCTCAAGTCATTCATAACAACATGAACTTTAACGGAGTCATAACAGGGGTACATCTCAAGTCATTCATAACAACATGAACTTTAACGGAGTCATAACAGGACTTGTTGTGGAGGACTCAAATGCATGTGTGATCTGACAGATCCTGGCACCTGACATACAGCTGACCGTTACCTTCTTGTCCAGTCTGGAGAAAGGGATATCTGTGTGTATCACTATATAGTTGTCTATGACCAAAAAGTTTGGTTTATATGTGCTCTGTCTTAGAGGCTTATTTGGCGAGACACTTGTGCTCATGGCTTTGTGTGTACAGAGTGCTGTACAGCAGGTTTCTGTTTCAGAGGTCTCTGGTGTTTAGGTAAATTTCTGGTGAGTACCTTCGCATATGATGGTTTATGTGTTGAAAGGGTGGTTCGTGCAGATGATGTAATATGTGGGCTGACAACCTATTAAGTGTCACTGTTCTGTGAAAGAGAGCAAGAATTCCAAACACCGTGTATATGCATCTCTCACAAATTGAGCCTGAGTGGTTTAGGAGTAGTGGGTTGTCAATGTACATGAGGCAATTGTTACACTACCTCAGGATACCCATGTCAATCAGGCTGGCAGGAGAAATGGATGAGAACTGACCATCCATAATACTAGGTGTAAATTTGCTTACTTTAATGAGGAAGGATGTGGTTTAACTGGGGGCTTAATGCTGGGTCTATACTACTGGGGCTCTCAACAGGTACGGGACTATTAGGCGATTTCAGTTAAAGTGGCAAATACTGTAGAAAGCTCAGCTGAGGTGCTGTCTGAGCAGCTAAGCGCAGTTAAAAGGGACTCCTCAGTTGGAGCACACGCAGCTTCTAAGAGAAAATAAATGATTTAGCTTTTGCCATCTATAACCATCAATGGTTACCTCTACTGTGTGGTGCTGTGAGGAGGTACTCTACACGCAAACAGATGCCTCGTTTGCTCAGATGAAGATAGTAGAGCAGTGACTGGTCACCAAACTCTGTGGAACTGTATTAAAACAGGTGCAAACCCATGTAAACGTAGGGTTTATGTAGCAACTGTGAGATCCTCTTTTTTTTTTTAAAAACAAGTTAAGCAAATTTTCAAACAAGCTGGCCAATGGAAATGCTCAACACTGAGCCTTATTCCAACAATCTCCAACTCAGATGGGTCCTTTGTTACACTCTTCTGCCACAAGCGTGCAGGGGGCCCTCTTACTGTAAGATGGCTGGTTTTAGTGCTCAGATAATGCCAAGCAGTCTAGATCAGTAGTGCACAACTTCCAGCTCCGGAGCCAAATCTGGCCCTTGATGCAACATCATCATGCCCCCAGAGAGTAACTAAAAATTTGTAAAAAAGTGAAAAAAATGCTATGCCTTACTCCAGTCACACAAACTTTCCAGCACATGCTTACTTACCTAATTGCCTGCAGTTGCACACACCTCTAATTTTAGCGGCGGAAGTAATTATTTTGTTGTTTATTACTTGTGGTCTGTAAACAATAGTACCTTTTTGCAAGAGTTTGTAATAAGTCATCGCTGCAAGTCAGAATAAAGTTGAATACAAAGTTGATGTAGAAAACGGAATTTCATGACTGCTGTCTTAAAAGGCCAGTCACCTGTACCTACTGTTAACTTGTAACGACTTACTATGTTTTGAGGTGGCCTGCAGATGCATTAAGAATTTGTGTAGTGGCCCTCCCCACAAAAAGGTTGTGCACCACTGGTCTAGATTCAGCAAATCTGAATCTACCTATGCTACAAAATACACAAGTACTACAAAATACAAAGTGCAGGAAGAACAGTCTCAAACAGCAAACAGTGAAACAACAACACAGTTAAAACGGCTAAAAACAGTTAAAAGTAGGTGGCAGTTCAGTAATACACAGTTTTAAAGTGCAGTACAGTGAATAAAAATACCTTCACACAAGTCTGATAAAAGGTACTTAGCTTGGAACTTTTACTCAAAGCTCAATTTACCAAACTCCTTCCAGTTTTGCTCATCTCCTAGCATGGCAGATGATACTTTTTCAATAGTAAAACAAATATTACTACTTCACAGCTTCAGTAACAAGTTTCACTTCAGTAACCATGTTGTGAATGTAGTGATTTTACATGATTAACCAGAATAATTAAATCATTTACACACACTGATAGCTCCAGTTTATTCTCTTTCAAACTCACTGCTTTGAATGTTTCAGCAGATGTAGTATTACACTCTGCACTAATGTTTAGTGTAAACACCACACTGATTATTAAACTGAAGCTTTTACTCTCACATTTCCAACAGATTCTCTGATCACAGTTTCTAAACTTTTATTTTGCCTACTATTTACTATGTGTACCTTCAAGATAATTATGACCACAAACAACTCACATTCATGTCTTTGTTCCAGCACATGCAATTTCTTGGGTTGAAAATTACTTCATTTTACACTTCAGCAAAAGTGACACTGCCATATTTATTAAAACCGGATTAACTGCACAATGACCATTATTCATAGGTGTGTACTAGGCTAATGGCCCTGGAGCCTTTACAAGCCTAGCACATAGGATTACGCTGGCATTGTACCACCCGACCTTAGTTCCCAGTGCCTCTGTCGAGTAGAACCACTGGAGTTATTTGGATACTGGAGTAATATGTTTATAGTCATACTTTGTGCAGTACTATAAGACATGCAAGACTCTTGGGTTCAAAGACTGAGTGAGTCATAACACTATTTTTGTACATTTTAGATTCTCACTTATTTATTTCCAGTTTGATTGGGGAAGTTCACCGGGCCGAGAGATTCTGTTTTCAGTGGAGGCCCAGGGAGAAAAGCTCCACAGTACAAGATACAAACAATACAAGTAAAGACAAAACAGTGCAAAATACAAATACATATCTCAGTCAAAAAATTTTTTTTACAATATTCACATAAGATAAACAATTGTAGTTACTGTGTTGTGAACAGTTATGAGACTGAACCACGCTTATAATAACCTGGATGAACAAGTGAGGTTGGAAGAATGCAGGTACATTTCCATTTAGGAGAGGTAGGAATGAAGCTGACTTCTGAAGTTATCCACATTCTGCATTGTCCTTGGGGAGGAAGGGACAGCGTTCCATTTTTTGGCTAAGGAAAAAGGAGAGAAGGAGCTGTCCTGGAGGACGTTTAGGCTTGTGGACACTATGTTTTGGTGTTCAGATCTGAGAGTTCTATTTGTAATGTAGGGGATAGGATGTGAGGGCGAGGCATTTGGTGGGGTTGAAGACTAGTCTGTGAGTTGTAGTAAGTTGGAGGTAGTCCAGACAATTTGGAAGTTCTAACCAATTTAGAGATTACAGGGCAATACAGTGATGGGAGGAGATTTTGGCTTTGGTGGCAAATTTAAAAATTTTGTTATAACAATTTTCTAATTTGGAAGAGATTGAGATTGGTTGGTTAGTAGAGAAGCACCGTACATTAGGGAGGGAAGGAGGTATGTGGAGGCGAGAGTATGTCTTGGAGGTGGTGAAAGGAAGCAATTGTTTCTGTATAGCATACCAAGTTTTTGCTGTTTTTTTAATATTTTTTATGCGGTTAACAAACTTTAGGTGCTCATCTATAGTTACAAAGAGTAACTTAGTACAGGGAACAACTTCAATAGGAGAGTTATTTTCGCTTAGGACTTAGAAGGAGGTTTTGTCAAAAGGGAAGGCTTTTGAGGGTGGGAATATTAATATTTTGGATTTGTTAGCATTTAGGGAAAGGTGGTTTTGGAGCATCCAGGTCTCAGTGGTTGAAAAGGCAGTCTGGGTCTTGTTTAGAAGTTCGGGGAGGTTAGTGATGGAGCAGACTAAAGCAGAGTCGTCCGCATATTGGATGACTTTGACATTGGGAATGGCAGAGTGAAAGGTATTGATAAAGATACTGAACAGCTTTGGACCGAGAATGGATCCCCGAGATACACTGGTAGAGGTATGGAGAAAAGGAGAGATGACTTTTCTCCATTTCACAGCCTGCGATCTCTCAGACAAGTAACTTGAGAACCAGCATAGGGTATTTTGGGAGAGATTTAGGTTTTATATATGGCTGAGAAGTATGAGAAAGAGTATCAAATGCTTTGGAGAAATCTAACAGCACTGTGGATACTATTTTCCCAGAATCTTGGGCATGACTGGCTGTACCTAGGAATAAGAGGAGAGCAGTTATAGTGCTCTGCCCAGGTCGAAATTCATGTTGGGTTGGGGTGAGAAGTTAGTTTTGAGTTAGGAAAGGCATAAGCTGGAGGTGAATGCATTTTTCTAGGATCTTGGTGATTGGGGAGAGGATAGCTATGGGGCGGCAGTTTGAGATATTAGTGTTTTTGCCTCCTTTATGGAGAGGTAGAATAAAGGCTGTATCCCAGAGTTTGGGGACATAGGATTCCTGTATGGACCTATTGATTAAGATGCTAATAGGGAAAACGATCCCATCAGCAGTAGCAGACTTGAGAAAGTATGTTGTCAGGGGGAATCGAGCAGGGTTTTAGTTTGGAGAAAAGTCTTTTTATGTAGTTGGTAGAGATGGGTTTGGAGGTCAAACTTGGGGGGAGAGTTGGGGTCAGTAGGCAGGGGGGAGGATATGGATGAAGGTGTTTGCAGAGGGGAGAGGTTGATGTTGGGAAAAGTCTTGGTTAGTTCAGATATTGATAATTAATAAAGAAAAAGTTGAATAATGAGGCTATTTCTAGATCAGATTTGCTGGGGTCGGGGCAGGGATTGTTTTTGGTGGAGAAGTGTATTTATTGAGTTCCAGAACTGTCTAGGGTTTTTTGTATGATTAGACTGGAGTTTAATGTAGTAGGATTTTTTTGTCTCTGATAAATGTGTTTTTTTGTAAGGTTACGGAGCTGTGTGTATTGAAGTAGAGTTTTGAGGAGTTTTTTTTTTTTTTTTTTTTTGGTAAAGTTTCCAGGATTTGTCTCTCTGGCGCAGAAGTTGTTTGGTATCTTTGGTTAGCCATGGGGCAGTACAGGTTTTTATTCTTTTTGTTCTTGTTGGCGCTACAGAGTTTAGTGCATTTAGGAAAGTAGAATTTAAAAAGTCGACGGCATTGTCAAGTGGAAGACTTTTTAGCATGTTCCAATTCATTTGTTTGAGGGAATTTGAGAATGTTTTGGGATTGAAGTTACTGAGATTACGTGTGTGTATGTAGTGATGAAAGTGTAAGGGGGTGGAGGTTGAGCGATGGGCAAAGGCTAAGGGGTGGTCACTGATGGAATCAGGAATGGTGCCACAGTTGGGAATTTTATGTGGATGGGAGACCAGGATCCAGTCAAGGATGGAACCTGGGGGATTTGATTTATTGGGTATGGTTACAGAATGAATTATTTGGGTAAAGTTGTAGAGGATGACAGATAGGGTAGGTGTGGAGTTATCGATGTTGTCCCAATTTATGTTAATGTCACCTAGTATATACATCTCAAAGTTCATTCTGGTTGGGGCCCACAAGAGAATGCCTTCGAGGACTGGGGTATTTCCTGGTGGGATATATAGGGTGATGATACACAGGCTCTTATGATTATTCATTTTTAGTAAGCATGCTACTAGTTCTGCATTAGCGAATTGAGGAATAAGATTTGGGAAAGGAATTACGGTGAGTGGGTCGGAGTAGATTATGGTGACGCCTCCGCCATTTTTGTTTGTGCGGTTGCACCCAGGAGCTAGAAATCC
The DNA here is from genome assembly GCF_019279795.1 of Protopterus annectens. Lineage (NCBI taxonomy): Eukaryota > Metazoa > Chordata > Ceratodontiformes > Protopteridae > Protopterus > Protopterus annectens. The sequence goes on along the minus strand of NC_056743.1, from coordinate 624,818,988 downwards.
AGGGGGTAGGATTTCAGAGTCTGAGATATGGGGTTTGAGCCATGTCTCAGAGATGGCAACAATGTCTGGTTGGTTGTGGGTTAGCCAGGCTTGAAAGTTGGATACTTTGTTACAGTGACTCTGGGCATTGAGAGCGAAGAGTTTTATGGGAGAGAGAATGGTAATGAGAGAGGGGTATTGTCCGAGGATGAATTAGGTCCAGGGTTAGGGTGAATGTCAACAGCTAGGTAGGAGGATATTAAGGAGAGAGTACTAGGAGTTTTGGTTTGGTTTTAAAGTATTGTGGAAATTGTACTATGAGTTTAGTTATATGAGGTTTTGCTGTGGTTGGCATGATTCTAAGGTTGAAGTAATGGAGAAGATTAGGCTGAATCAGAGATGGGGAAATGGAGTAGAAGAATTTGGTAGTGGGGTGGAGATACAGGTTGTGTGCTGGAGTATGGGAGAAAGGTGAGAAAGGGGGGGATGATTGGTGAATAGGAGCTGGCATGGTATAAGGGAATTAGAAATGTCAAGAAGAGTAGGGGGGCAAGGAGGGTTTGGAAGAGGGAGGAGGGTATGGCTAAAGGGTGGTTGTTTAACAGGTGGATAATAATGAATGGATTGTGGGGACTTAGCCTATGGTGAATGGAGGAGGGGGGGGGGAGTAGTTAGCAGGAAGTTGGGCGTGTGTGATGTATATATTTAGTACAGATTAGAAAACAGGGTTTGGACTAGGGTAGGTATTGACTGGATAATGGATGATGAGGAGTGGGGAAATGGTTAGAATAAAAGTAAGAGTAGTAGGGGTGGGTGGGAATTGGGGGAGGAGAGTAAAGTGAGCCAGCAATGGCAAACAGAATGGGTTGAGCCTCTAGCCATGAGATGCTGCCAGGAATTAAAAAAAATTAGTTAAGAATCAGGTCAGTGTTTTATTGCCAACCTTTATTGCAGCTTTACTGAACTCACAATTCACATCTACATACTGCTCTACTTGACCCTCAATAATACGTCCCTTGTCCAGTTGTTTCTCTCTCATTATTCTGTCTTGCGCTAGTGAAGTATGCAATTTTCCAAATTCACTGTCATGAGCTCATTTCTATAATCCACTAACATAAACCTCAGACTCAGTGGGACCGCGAGTTCTTGTGCAAAACAAAATGACAGACTTAGCAAAATCTCTCTCGCATCTCAGTAACTCTAAAACCTATCTTGTCAAAACACTATCATCAGAAAATGTAGTACTGATTTTCTAGAGTACACATGGAGCAAAATGGAAATTAGAACATTTTTGGCTCTGATTATTCTTATGGCTGGACAGAAAGTGAGAGCTATAACAGTACAATTTTTAACTGAGAAAGTACTTTACCTGTAACATTGTCAGTGTATGTAGTGAAATTACGATAGGGTCAAATACGACTCCAAGGTAGTCTTGTTCATTTACATTAAGATTTCTTTTAAGTAATTATGGGATGTAAAAAGACTTGCTGCAACAGTGGTCAGACGTCCTTCAACCTAGCACAGACGACTGCAAAAAGAATATAAGAGACCTAAAGTCATCATTGAACAGGCCTACCATCAATTCCTAACAAAAAAAACACTAGCTTAAAACCCTAAGCTATCACACAAGATTGGAAGCATTCTACATTTACTCAATAACCTACAGACTCCTTAGAAGTGATCTGTTCCATGCACTATGGGACCCATAGTCCAAGATCTCCTGTCTCTCCAGGAAAACAAATTGTTCTACCAATACTAGGACCATGAGGGAGTGCTGAAAAGTTCCAAGCCCGACCTAGATGGAATGACGTGAAGCCATGAAACTTATAAGTTGTTCAACATATTCACCCCAAAGTTCAACACACTTGGCACGTTGTGTCTGAAGTTTCTGTAACCCTGCCAAAAAGTCTGAAGTCTGATCACTGAAACACTGCTCTGAATTGCTCGAAAAAGAGAGTCTGAAAGTGTAGCAATTTTCAGGTTTGGAAGCAGGAAATAGTCAGATGAAGGAAGACCTGGTGAGTAGGGTGGATGGTCTATGCACTCAAACCCCAAGTTTGTCAAAACAGCCATTGTTTTGCCAAGCCAACAGGTGCACTGTCTTAAGAATTCTTTTCACAGCTTCCCTCTCCTTTTTCCCTTCAATGTCGCCTTTAATCAGCACAGCAAGCTAAAGTAGTATTCTGCATTAACTGTTTGGCTCCTTGGAAGACCATTATTGCAACATATTCCTGATCCCAAAATACTGTGGCCATGACCCTTCCTACTGACTTTTGGGTCTTGAACTTCTTTGGCCTTGATGAACCCAAGTGCTGCCTTTGCATGGACTGTTATTTCAGGATCATAGTGGTGTAATCATGTTTCAACAGTAACTAGTTGTTCCCAAAAGTTGGCACCAGCTTGATGAATGCCACAAAATCAACTTGAAGTGTCCACTTGATGTCTTTTCTCGTCGGCATTCAAATATTTCGGCATCCACTTGGCTGACAGCTTCTGCATACCCAGCTGCACGTTCCCCGGATATATGTAGCATCTCAGCAATTGTTTTAAATGATATTCGCCGATCTGCCCAAATCAGATCACGGATGTGGTCAGTTTGAGGCTTCCCAGACCTTGCTGCATCTTTGATCTTGAAATCTCCACTCTGAAAGTTTGCAGACCACTTCTTCACAGTTGCGCAAGAAGGGCACTTGTCACAATGTTTCCATCATGCATTCATTTACTTCCTTTGGAGTTTCCTTCTGCAGGAATAGGAACTGAATGATGGCTTGGGGTTCCAAACTGGAAAATTCCATACTTTTCGTTGACATGATTTAATCAGTGATCTGAAACAGTGTCACAACACAGCATAACGATTCTGCAAATTGGCACTTAAGATGAAATAACCCTCTTTTCAGCTACACAGGCAAAATAATGCTCAGAATTTATATAGTTAGTTGATCTTAGAACTGTTCAGCAGTCCCTTGTACAGGTCTATATGTACATCAGCAAACAAAAAAAAACATGATGAAGAGGTAGATTTCGTGTTACAGTACTTTCCTCACCTCTGAGATAGCCTTGCCCTGCACATCAACCTGGCGATTCATTATCCTCTTTCAAATACGAACCAGATAAATGAATGTGCATCACAAATTCACCCCTGGCCTGACTGCACTAACCCTTCTTGAAAAAGAGGTAATGTTTAAGTGTTGGTACCAATATGGCATAATTGGTCATTAGGCTCAAATGCTTTATAGATCCTATGTTCCCAATAAGGGAGGCAATATAGGGAGTTTCTTTGGGGAACGAACAGCATTAAATTTGTTATACTGGGGTTGATTAAAGTCTATTTCAGTGGCACCATGTACACAGGATTGAGAATTTGATCTGCAGATAACACCGAAGAGACTAATGTGATCTTCTGGCCTCAAACACAACAGCATCATCTGCATAATATGACATTTTGGTTAGGTAGATCAAGGACAGGATCACTGATGAATAAAGAAAAAAGTTAAGGACCCAAAACTGAATCTTATGGAATATCAATGGTAGTCCACTGAACACTGAAAGCATTAAGAGATCTGGGAACACAGGTTGACAGCAACCTCTCTTTCGGACCACCACATTGCCACTGTGGTCAGAAAGTCCTTCTATGTGGCACATCTCATTACTAAGGGTTTTACATCCAAGAAGAAAGTGGTCATTGCCTACCTCTACTCTTCCCTCATTAGGCCAATCATTGAGTACAATGCCCCATTTGGCACGTACCTCACTAGACACATGCAACAACTGGACAGGCCGCAAAACTACCCCACAAAGAGGACCCTGGGCCTTAACCACTTGTCCTATATGGACAGACTCAAAAAAACTCTAACTATTCTCAAGTCTCATATCGCCTACTTAAGAGGCGATCTCTGCTTGACGTACGAAGCCATGTCTAACCCAGCTCTGTTAGAAATGCTACATCTAAAGAAATCCCAGTCCCTCCGCACTACATGCTCCAGAGACCTCAACCTCATTACCACAATCAACAGAACAAGCTGGAGGGACAGGCTCATAACCTAGAGACTGCCCATGCTATGGAATAGACTTCCCATACATGTCAAGAAGAGCGCCTCACTTGCCCTCTTCAAGAGAAATTTTGATGAGTGGATGGGAAATAGAAAATTCACCCCGTGGATCACTCCAGTGGCTCTACTCAACAAAGGCACTGGGAACTAAGGTTGGGTGGCACGATGCCAGGGTAATTCTATGGGTTAGGCTTGTAAAAGGCTCCAGGGCCATTAGCGTAGTACATACCTATGAACCTATTAGCATCGAGTGTTCCTTTACATGAAAAAGGGTGGTTGCTGAAATTTTGAATGGTTCCATTTTAAAGATAGTTTTTGGAACTAAGAAATTGTACTGTCTCTGAAATTTAATGGGTGCTACCGGATGTCCATGGCTGTCCTTCAGGGACATTAAGTTTGTAATGCCAGATGTTAAGAGTTTCCACTTTTTTTTTAATACATATTTCAACCTTAAGCTTTTAGAATGTACAAAAAAAAAAAAAAAAAAAAAAAAAAGTACAATTAAGAAACATCAGAATGCCAAATTAGTCAGCTCCTCCCACACCTGCAAGGTATGATGATGTGTGCTAATATAAACAATCGCCATTGATATTACAATAGATATGTATGGAGCCGTGAAGCCATTAAACTCCCTGCATACGTAAAAAGGTCTTCATTTTAAGGACAGGAGCCCTAGATTATCAGAGGCTTGGCATCTTTATGCAAGAAGGAGTGTGAAACCCTCTAAAGTTAACAGCACGATCACTGATCTTGCTATGCAGCCATGTCTCAGTAAACAAATATTTCTCACCTTGATTTTGTGTAGAGTTCCAGCCTTAAAAAATCCTTTTTGTTGTCTAGTAAGCACACATTAGCTAGCAGTATGCATGGCAGTGCAGGCCTGTGATAATTAGTCTCCAGCTTAGCAGCAATCCCAGCTCTGCAACCTCTTTTCCTGGTTGTCTGACATTTTTTCCCCCTTAAGCCTTGTTCAGATTGTTCCAGAACCTTCTTCCTGTTGTTTCAGGCACCTTAGAGCATGCTGGGTTAAAATACAAAGATCCAGGAGTTCTGAGAGTGAAGTAGGCCTCAAATACTATGCAGACTGCAGTTAATCCGGCCAGCAACATAGCATTAAAAGCTGCTTGATTTCTAGTGACTTTTGCCGGCTGTAAGTTAAAGTACCTTCATTTAAGAGCTCAGAAAGTGATTTTTCTCAGTGTTTTAAGTGAAAAAGAACACAGACTGAGCATGCACAGCCATAGCCTCCCCCTAGGCACTGCCATTTATTTTCCTCAACACCGGTGTTCTTCAGGTATGTGTACTCACCCAACTGCTGTTCACCATCCTTACCCACGACTGTTCTGCAAAACGCAGCTCCAATCATATCATCAAGTCTGCAGATGATACCACGGTTGTGGGCTTCATCAAAGGAGAAGAGCATACAGAGACGAGGTCAAAACTCTGATTGACTGGTATGCGAGAAACGACCTAGACTTGAACGTCAATAAAACAAAGGAAATCATCGACTTCAGGAAAAGGTCAACTGCCCACTCCTCGCTCAAGTTTAATGGTGAAGAGGTGGAAAGGGTTAAAACTACAAAATTTCTAGGAGTACACCTTTCAGAGGTTTTCTCCTGGACTGTGAATATTGGTCAGCTGGTCAAAAAGCCCCATCAATGTCTTCCATTTTCTGAGAAGACTCAAAAGAGAAAAGACCTACTGTTCTCTCCATCTTCTACAGAGGAGCTATTGAGAGCATTTTCAGTTGTAACTTCACCATTTGGTTTGGGAACTATACAGCAGCTGAAAGGGAGAAGGTACAGAGAGTGATGACAGTTGCTAAGAAAATCATGGGCACCAGTCTACCATCAAACCAGGAGCTATTCACAGCATAGTGCCTTAAAAGAGCCCACAAAATAGTTAATCACTCCTCGCACCCTGCACACAGCTGGTTTACTCAACTGCCATCTGGCAGGAGGTACTGCAATATTCACTGTAGGACCTCCAGATTCCTTAACAACAACTACCCAACGATGAGGAGACTTGTTAACTCAGACACCAGCCATAGTGACTCCACCACAAATTAACTTAATAAGAATGTTTTGTTTGGAATATGCAATATTTATTTACTTAGCTATACATTTACATTCAGGTGCAATTGTCTGTTACTTGCTTTATCTAACAAATACATAAAAAGTGACAATTTTAGTTTATGTGCAATAACCAATCTTACCTATCATGTGCTAGTATACAGTATTTGTATGACTACATGGAGAAGTTAGCTTTTTTTCTTATGTTCTTCGGGCATAGTCATCAGTCCCTACTTCCTTTACTTGATATGTGTTAATGTTGTATTTGTTGTATCCTATGCTTCTTCTGTACTCTCATCATGCACTGATACTAGTGATCTTCTTTAGGTTTACTCATGTGTAGTCCTAAATAACAAAGTTTACTTTGAATCTTTGAAAAATACTATCTGTAACTGACAAAGTTATCATAGTGCTAAAGGAATTTCTACTTCTGAAACCATGCTGTTGATCTCAAAGTAAGCTGTAGCCGGTTATACATTTGAAATACTGTTTGTATACTAGCTTTTCAGATATTCTCGTTAATAGGCAAACATTGAATTGGTTGCCTTTAGAAAGTCTGGCAGATGACAGTTTTGGCGAATATAACATTGTTTAATTTTTTGCTGGCTGTAGGGACTGTATTGGTGGCCAGATATAAATTAAATATACCAGTTAGCGATTCCGAAATGTTTCTGCTTCCAGTTCAGTTGGCTAAGTTTTAAGAGGTGTGACTTGGTTTCCTTAACAGTTATTGCTATAAAGTGAAAGGTACCAGCATAGATCAGCAAAGGGATAAAGCTGCTAAGTCATGTGGAGAGAAACACTGCCTTGCACTTATACCATGTTCGCTTTAAGAAACCTGCACGATTTTCCTACCAAACAATGTGAAAGCCTGTGCCAAACGCATAACACTATTTCAAAAGAACAGTTATTTGTCTAAAATTTCTGATTATTCTGACAGGCTTCAAGGTGTACTGAATCACCAATTCATATAAACAAAAATATTCTTTTTAACACCAGGAAATAGCCATGACAGCTGCGGGCAAGTGACTGACAGCACACCATAAACGAGCTGACATTGCACTCTGAGCTACAAGTAACGAAAAAGTTACACACAAACTGAAGCTTAATCGCATAGTAAAAACATTTTCATTAACGAGATGTGTTGAAAATGTGAATAAGTAATCACGAAAACATTTGCGGTACCTCTCCGTGCACATTTCACGGCACCATTTATGTTTGGTGACAACTGCTGCCCCGTTAACGGAAAAGTACTTCTTACAACCGGTCTGCACATCTGTTGATATGCATGCACGAATATTGTTTGGTAACAGTGAAGTGAAGCCATAACTTTTTTTTACAACAGGACTACAATAATTCTTATGCAAAACGTGTGCTATTACCCGGAGCTCCCAACCAACAGGCTTGTACAAAACAACGGTACATGAAGGAACAAGCAATGATTGACAGAAGGCGTAACAGTAAACAATTACTGCAAAACTCGTGTCTGACTGCAGACAACTAATGGCTTGCTATGCTGACATTAGTAATCAAGATAAAGCTTGAACTTAATCACAATTACTGTACAATGTCCACATAAACGTGTAAGTGCAGCTGATAACAACGAACCCTGCAAAGAAATACTGAAATGTAAACTAGTGAAAGAAAGCTGGGGACTGAACGAATCAGAATCTAAGAAACGCATCAAAACTGAGCAGGTGTGGGAATGTTGAACAGCCAATCAATAAGACTACTGAGCACACAGCTGGAAAGGATTAAAGACCCCTTACCAAAACAAGTGCCCACATAGACTGATGACAGCATCCCGTGCAGTATCCAGACAAATGTTACACTCAAACGTAGCTTGTTGCTGCTGAGGCCCAGAAGATGACGTTCCTCCACCACCGTTACTGTTATTTCCCCCGCTCGACCGCGTAGCCATATTATACTTTATTCAAGATACACTTGCTCTATGTCCCTTTCGTACCTTCGTTTTAACGAAACATACTCATCCCACCCTAACGTGCAGCTCCTGCCATGTTTTTTTGTTTTTCCTTTTGCTCCGCCCATTAATTACCATACATTCCTCCGTTAGTACCACCGCTGTTTATCCATGTCATCTTTTTTCCGATCTCTCCAGCGAATTGAATTGCGATGTTATCATTGTCAAGATCGTGATTGGTAGCTGAATGGGTGGATGGCAAGGGCTATGGTGAGGTCGTACCCCCGATTTTGTGACAGGCAATGAAGACAGCTTACAGTGATAAACCGTGCACTTGAGCGTACATACAACGTACTACCTCCTGAATTTAGTTCTGGGAACTTCTATTAGTGCTGCTCTTGGAAATTCTACATAACTTTGAGGTGTGAGCAGCATACCTCCTAACTGCCCCTAACTTTCAGAAAATGTTTGATTTTTGGCATTATATTAGGAAAGTACTTCGCGCCTACTTCTGCGCAAGTATGGGTGCGTCGGTAGTGACTGACTGAGAAAATGGGCGTGGAAACACCCGATGACTCGTAGGCATGCTAATTCGGGTGGCACGTCACGTAAAACTGCTTTATATTCCCACATGCAACGAACTCCAACCCCGTAAAGCAGCCGTTAATTGCACACTAAAAGAGGAAGAAATTAGCGGACTGGAGTTCCCCTGTGGCGACCCTAAACAGGGAAAACCCGAAAGACATTACTTACTCACTTTTGCACCCCTTGTGGGGTCGCTTTGCCCCCCCCCCCCACACACACACACTCCCTCTTTTTTACAGATGTGGATGCATTAAGGACAGGTGCCAGTTAATCACAGGCTGTGCAACAGTGCCGCTACCATCTTCGTAAAACACTTTCAACCGGTAATTTTTTTTTTTACTTTGACACACTTCACATTTAAGTCAGGCAATCCAGCAAAGGTCACACCACAAAACAGTTTCTGTAAACTGTACTAAACTATACTCCTTCACTCAACGCTTTCTGGAATTCATAAATTCCAATGCCCTGGATCAACTTATCCACACCCCCACCAGGGGGCAACAATATCCTAGACAGGAGCGGCCTTAGGTCAACTAGTGCCCTAGGCAAAAGGACTCCATGGCCCCCCAGCACACTACCTGGTGCCCCCATCCTAGTCTTCCAACACCAAATAAATACTGGAAAAGTGCCCCTGCTAGACCGGCGCCCTAGGCGGCCACCTAGTTGGCCTATGCCTAAGGCCGGCTATGATCCTAAATCATTACCAACATGAGTGACCGGTGTTCCACACCGGAAGTCAACTCCTCATTAGTCAGATCCGACCATAAGTTAAACACCCTAGATACCCCCCCCCCCCCAATTGAGGAAACCATGGTAAAAAATTTCTCCAAAGCCAACTTCATGCTTCTTAAGACAGAAGTGGCGAACTTCATGACACCCATGCAGATGGACAATATAGTTACGACTGCTGAATCCCACAAAAATGCACTCTATAAGCACTTACACGAGTGCATGGTTCGTGCTATCCCAAACAGAGCCAAGACGCTATCCTCCAAAAAAACGAAGACAATCTGGTGGTCCCCTGCCATAAGAAGAAACTGTTGTAAAAGAGAGTAAAATCCCATGAGTGGAGGAGCTCCCTGATCAGACTCAGTAAGAAGCTGAGATCCCTTATAAGATCCTCCAAAGCTAGCTACGAAAATAAAATCACCACTGATTCTAGGGACAACCACAAAGCATTCTATAGCTATGTCAAAAATCTCAATGGCAACACCCAGACCTGCTCTGAGTTACAGCACAACGACATGGAAATTACAGAACCAACTGATATTGCCAACATTCTGGCACATAGGGTCAGTGCTAACTTTACCCCCCCCCCTTACCCCCTAAAAGGCCCATATGTATACAGGAAGAATGCAGAGTCCCTGTAATCACAACTACGCAGGTAAAAGCCCCAGCAACCTTCTAGAGGTTAGTAGATCATATCTTAGTAGGAGCAGGATATTATGCTGTCACTTATTTGGATGATATTGCCATTTACAGTCATTACTGGCAAGAGTGCCTTCAACATGTCAGGGAGGTCTTAGGTAGATTAAAATGGGCAGGGTAGACCATTAAGCCTAGTAAGTGTCAGGTGGGTATGGTAGAGGTCTCCTACCTAGGATATGGAGTAGGGAGTGGTAATATTAGGCCAGAACCTGCCAAAGTGGAAGCTATTCAGGCGTGGCCTGTCCCTGTTGCCAAAAAGCAGGTGAGAGCGTTCCTAGAGACAGCAGGGTACTATAGGAAATTTGTGCCCAAGTGTATACAGTAGCTGCACCCCTTACTGACCCAACAAGGTAAAACAACCCAGATAAAGTAGTGTGGACCACAGATTGTGAGCAAGCATTCCAGAATCTTAAAGAGGTTTTGGGAGGACCCCTGTGTTAGCCAGTCCAGATTACAGCAAGGAATTTGTTGTACAGGTGAATGCTTCAGATTATAGGGTGGAGTCTGTACTCAGCCAAGTTTCTTCAGAGGGAGAAGAGCATCTCATTGTATACCTTAGTTGTAGGCTGCAACTCCGAGGAGGAATGTCATTCAGCTGTGGAGAAAGAATGCCCAGCCATAGTATGGGCATTGCAAAAGCTTCAGCCTTACCTATATGGAAGAAAAACAGATTATAACCCTTTAACATGGCTAAACAGAGTCAGTAAGCAAAATGCCAAGTTACTGAGGTTGAGCATAGGGCTACAGGCATATGACATGATAGTGCAGTAGTGGGAAGAATAATGCTAATGCAGATGGATTGTCAAAAAGGGGTATGGGTTGATACATTTTCAGTCAGCCCCATTCTTCTCAAGCAGCGATTTTCTAGGGTCACTTGAAAATCTATCTTGAGTCTTTAAAGGGAGGAGAAATGTGAGGATATTAGATATTGTTATCTGTGCTAGCTTGACTGGCTGAAGTTTTGTAAATGCTTGTAAATAATTGTAAATTACCTTGTGTTATATATGCCAACATGACTAGCTATAATTTTATAAATAATTTTATGTTGTTGATTATTACTTTGATTTATGTAATTGTTTGAATCAAACAGTGTTCTTCTGGCTGACCAAATGTGAATGTTTTTAAAAAAAATTCTGAAAGTAGGCTATGCTAGCCAGCTGACCTAGCTAGATGTGATGTCATTGTGTGCCAGAGCTGAAAGGAATAGAATCTCCACAGCAGTTGTTGTGTTTACTTTTTAAAGTCTGATATGAGTAGAATTCTCATAACAGCTTTCTGTGACTTTAAAAAAATCTGCTATAAAAGCAGGTTCTGAGTCAACAGTTGTTGTAATTGTTCAGTAGTTAGTTGTTGTTTTCCCGACCATTAGTCATCATTCTGAGTTTTCCAGAGCTGTTCAGCAGAAATAGTAGGAGTTGCTATTCCAGTCACTGAGGACTTAAGAGTGGACATAAATTCTTATTTTGCCTTGCAGAAGTAAGAGTACCATCTTGCCTTGCCGAGTTAATTAGTCAGGGGCAGTTAATCATTAAACAGTTAGGGAACTACAGTTATATGGTTAACTTTTTTTTTTTTTGCAATCAGTGTGAAACCTATCCTACAGTGTTATTTTTATAATTCCTGTGTGTGAAACTCTGTGCTTTATTAAGAACAGTTATTCAGTGTATAATTGTTTTAAATCAGTTTATTATTAAATATTTTGCTACCCTTTATTGTTGCTGGTTATTTAGAAAATACTTTTAGTGACCTAAGAGTGTTATGCTTATTGTGATAACACCAGGGCCACTCCAAAAGCCTTACTGCTTGGATTATATACTACCATTCATAACAAAATTTATTTTACCCCAATATAACTGAACACCCATTTTCAAGGGTATTGTGGTATTTGACTGGTGGCAGCCATTACCTTGTAATTTGGGAAAGAGGCCATAGCAAGTAAATGTTTGCCAGTCTTTCCTAAGAGTGCTTGCATGTATGAATATCAAATATTTAAGAGTAAGTGTGTCAAATACCTAGAACTAGGAACAATGCTTTGCAGTGGTTAATGTAAAGACTCATTTGGAAACCTGGAGTGAAGCATACAGTCCCGTCCCACGTTTGGAACCTGTTCCTGGTGTACTCTTAAGGGAAATTGTGCATTTCTATCTCTGTTTTCAGTGACGCTCCCTTACCGGAGACAGAGGTGAGGATTGAGACTCCTTAGTTACTGCTCTGGGTTTAAGTGAGGTCATCACAGGGGGGATAAAGGCTCAAAATCTGGGACAGATTTTAAATATTGCTCTTACAAACACACAAAGTTATAAGTTTTGCATTGGCATGAATTTTCTGAAATATATAAAGTCTGAAACTTGTTATCAAACTAATGACATTAGTGACTTCAAACCCAAATGATTTGCCATTATTGGCAACAGACCAAAAATATGAGGCAAAAAACTGACATTCTACAGGAGTAAAAACAACTGAGAAAAAAGCACTAGTACAAACCACGCAACTTTTTAACTATCAAAATATTAAAACAGAACAGCTACAGATTTAGCTTTGTAGTCACAGTACACGCCACATCTAAGCAGGGTGGGAAAATATTTTGAAGCATTAACAATAATGATTTGCCTTGCACAACAAAGAAAAAACGATAGACACCAAGACATCCACAAAGCAATCTATTACCACTATAAACAAACTACAGTTCATTTCTGAAGATGACATTAAAATGAATAAGTACACACATATTTCTACCTGTAACAGCAAGCTGTCTTGAAACAAGCAAAATGACATCTATTAGTAGAATACCAAATGCATTATGTTTACCACTGAACATGCCCCCCACCCCTCCAAAAATAAAGTAATACACATATTTTCACTTTCAAATTCTTCTTGCAAGTCATTACTAAAAAGACATTCTAAAATGAATTAGAATGCACAGCAGATCCTGTAGACCTCATTTACCTCTTAGCACAGCAATTAAGAAAAAAAATAAACCTAGAGCACAAATTTACCCATTGTAATGATAAAATAAAGAACAGGCCCACCAGCAGCACAGTCATATTCACACTATACTAAAAGCAGTACATTTTAAACTTATTGAAAATACTCACATTCCACTTATAAAAGCAAACTATTCTGAAACAATGATGACATGTTTTAGCACAATTCCAGATGCACTGCATTAACTTCTGGATATGCCCTCCTCCCCCTCCCCAAAATAAAGTTAAGAAAACATTTTCCCATTTAAAAGTACTTATTGCAAAGCATCACTAAACAACTAAATTACACACATTTCTACCCAAAAAGTGCAAACTGTCCGAAACCATTTCCCTCTGTAAATGCAAAGTATCCTGAAACAGCCACAATAACAATAGAAATATATCAGTTACACTACATTTATCTGTGAAGATTAACCCACCAGAAAAAAAAAACAGCTCCCCCCCCCCCAAAGCTTGCATGGAGTACAAGATCGGTGCAGGAGCTCAAGCAGGCAATGTGTCTGCTGTGCGATACAGGAAGCGATAAAGGAGCGCTCCTGCAGTAATATTGCATGGACTAAGCACTGGTATGCAAATCACCCCATTTGCAGGTGAAATCCATGCAAATGAGGTGATTTTGCAATCCAGGAAGCTTGCAACAGTCTGTGCAAGTCTAGTGCTATCTGCAGAAATGTACTCGGTTAGTAACCGAGTACATTTCTGCAAAATCCAAAATGGAGCTGTGACAACCCCAAATAAAGGCTGCATATCATGTAGTAAGCATGCCAATGGCCAAGTATAAGGCCATTGGCATTGCAAACAAAAACATAAATACCAAAATCAACTTTTATTTTTTTTAGCCGAGCTCGGCTATTTAAGCGTAGGGCAGCAGCACGCAAATGAGATCGGGGGGAAATAATAAAATAAACCTAAAATAAGCAGTCTAACTAAAATCAGTATTCTGCCATGCAAGTCAATGGCATGCAGAAGACAACCTGGCCAGTGAGTAGTGGTTGCTAAGGGGGGAGGCTCAGTGTAAGACATGTAACTATGCATTACCAGGCAATCCTACGCAAATGAGGGGAAGGATAGTGAATCCCAGTTTTTCCCAGCATGTGAGTCAGGTCCCAAGAGTGTGAGAGTAGGAATAGCTTGGTGCAAGCCTAGGGGTTAGGTGACATCATGGGGGGAGTATGCCAGGCATACTGTAAGCTGATTGGAGCCCTGTGGCTCAGGTTGCTCCTAGCTTAGCACAGCTAAGCTAGGGGGTGTGTCAACCTGCCTAGAACTCTTTACAAAGTCTAAGAGGGTGTGCGTGCCTCACACCGGGTTTTACAGGAAGAAAAAAGAAGTTAAACCAGTAAATCACAGCAGTGTGCACATTTGAGCACTCTGTTTGCGCGGACCGCACACGGGCCTAAACAGGAAGGCAATGGGAAGGGAAAACAGCAGTAGGAAGGTAATCAAGGAGCACTAGCTTAGCTGGCAGGTAAAATGTATCAGAATCAGCCAATTACACAGGCAGCAGCCCATAACACTACTATAAACTAAGCAAACACCTTCCCCTCTGTTTTTTCCCACACTCTATACCACCGGTGTAAACAAGTGGAGAACCTTTAACACTCACAACAGCAAAATGATAGGGGCTGCAATAGCTATCATACAACTTGTGGAAGAGGCTGAATGTGGTGAGGATGTGAATGCTGTCAGAAGAGTGTACAGACCGAGGGTAACCTACCAGGGCCTACATGAGCTGGAGATAGTGGAGTGCTATAAGGTGGACAGGGACCTCCTACAGCAAATTGTTGAGCTGTGCCGGCCACACCTGACACACAGAACTAACAGAGGGGAACCCATCCCAGTGGATACCAAGGTATGTGCAGGCCTAAGAATACTAGCTACGGGTACCTTCCAAAGGCCAACTGGGGATTTCACAGGCATCAGCATCCAGGGTACTCCACCAGGTCTTGGATGTCATGTCAGCACATGTCGGTGAGCATATATATTTCCCCAACACCCGTGAGGCGTTGGCCGGCAATATGCAACTGTTCCACCAAACAGCAGAATACCCTGAGGTAGTGGGTGCAATAGGCTGCACGCACATATGCATCAAAGCACCACTTGGTGAGCGGGGTAGGGTCTACATCAACCACAATGGCTTCCCCTCCATCAACTGCCAGGTCGTGTGCGATGCCCAGGGTATAATAATGAATGTGTGTGCTGGCTGCCCTGGAAGCTATCATGATTCCCACATCTGGCATCTGATGCAGCTGTACCAGAGATTTGCCAATGGGGACATCCCTAATGGTCACCTAGTGGGGAATGCTGGATACGCACTGGAGCCGTGGCTGATGACACCCATCAGAAATGCACACACACCCGAACAAGAACTCCATAATGAGACACACACACAGACCAGAATTATAGTAGAGCATGTGTTTGGGATGCTCAAGTCATGGTTCTGGTGCCTGGACACATCCGGTGGAGCCTTGCAGTACTCACCAGTTACATATACCCAAATTGTCCTTGTATGTGCCATGCTTCACAATATGATCCTGCAGAAACAGCTGCAGCAGGAACAGCACAGGGCAGGGCCACACAGCCCCCACCATTGCCAAGGCCTGCACAGTCACAGAGTGACTTGGAGGAGGAACAACCTGAGCCTGGCTCAGTAGGCAGAAGGAGGCATGCCTAGTATGTTCTGGCCTTGGCAAAGAGACAACGCATAGCACATACACTGACACTGGAGGGACCCAGGGAATAACACCTCTCTCCGACTCTCACATACAGTAAAAGGGATGTCAAACATTACACTATTTGTGCCTAACCATGTGCAGGGAGTGTACTATGTGCATCTGACGTAGGTAGCCCTGAAGCACCACCCTCAATACTGAGACACCCACAAGGTAAGTGACTCACACATGCCAGTCGCGGGGGTCACATACTCAACAACAGTCACAGCCAGCAGGACATGTGTAGACAAACAAAGGCTGTGCTATGGCCTCTGAATGAGGCCTATGTGTAACCTCCCCCCAGTCCTACACAGACAGTCTACAGTAGGTCAGGCAGTGGGATGTCAGTTCTGAAGGATAGGAAGTCAGAAACTAATATGTAGGTAATTAAAAGCTAAGATCTGTAGTACATTGGTATGTCTCTAGCCAGCACGATAGGTAAGACTACAGACTGGAATGGAGTACCCGACATACCGTACTAGTACAGTCCTAGAAAATGTGCACAAGTGTCAGGTGTGCCCCCCCATCTGACATAGAAATGTAGTCAAAGTCAGGTGTGCCCCGCCCCCAATCCTGTGTAGAAATAGTCAGGTGTGCCCCCCCATCCTATATAGAAATATAGTAACAGTCAGGTGTGCCCACCTACAATCCTGTGTGGAAATGTAGAAATAGTCAGGTGTGCCCCCCATCCCACATAGAAATATAGTAACAGTCAGGTGTGCCCCCCACAATCCTGTGTAGAAATGTAGAAATAGTCAGGTGTCCCCCCCCATCCTACGTAGAAATATAGTAACAGTCAGGTGTGCCCCCCAATCCTGTGTAGAAATAGTCAGGTGTGTCCCACCCCATCCTATGTAGAAATATAGTAAAAGTCAGGTGTCCCCCCAATTCTGTATAGAAATAGTCATATGTGCCCCCATGCCACGTAGAAATATAGTAACAGTCAGGTGTGCCCCCCCCCACAATCCTGTGTAGAAATACAGAAATAGTCAGGTGTGCCCCCCCATCCTATGTAGAAATATTGTAACAAGTGTGCCTCCCCAATCCTGCGTAGAAATGTAGAAATAGTCAGGTGTGCCCCCCATCCTACATAGAAATATAGTAACAGTCAGGTGTGTGTGTCCCCACAATCCTGTGTAGAAATGTAGAAATAGTCAGGTGTGCTCCCCATCCTATGCAGAAATGTAGTAATAGTCTATGCCAAATGATCGAAGGATACCCTGCAGAGACAGCATGCTACCTGTAGATGTACAACACAAAGGTCAGCACTATAGTACAAACTACTTGGACTTGATCCACACATTCAATACAGACGGCCATACTGGGCATGCCCACACACTTAGAGTAATGAAGGCAATGTCAGTCAACAACATACTGAAAGGTCATACTGGGCATGCTCACACACTTAAACACATGAAGGCCATATCTGCAAACACCAGTGGACCAGACATATCTGGCAGCCACAGATGTTAGTGCAGACACTCCTCAGTATGCACCACACATGCTTTGCACACACAGTGGATAGGAATACAGGCATATATGTAAGGACAACACACTATAATAAGCCAAAAGTAGACATACATAGATGTGTGGAAGAGGGTGACTGTGACAAGGAGCCATCCAGGGCTCTCCCACCCAGCACACAGCCAAAGGGCCACAACCACACAAGGGTCTGATGTCACACACTGCAGATACTAGCCACCGGTATCTGTCACCATTACAGAGTATGTGGTGTACGTGCCAGCTGTGCAATATGACTGTTCAAGAAAGTAGTCATCTAGCAGCTGTATACACGTACTTGTGGAATATGACCCAGGTTGTGCCCGCATGTGGCCTGTCAACCCCTAGATGAATGAGTTATGGCCCATGCACACACAATGCCCACCCCATAGCCCCACTATGACAAGCCTGCTGAGGTCATCTACTGTGAAATACACTTTTGGGAGAGTTGTATCCCAGTAATCTCCATGGTGTATCCCATAACTGTGTACTGCTGTAGTGTGATAAACTAGTTAGGTAGGAGTTCTAACCCCAGCCTTGGCAACTGTGTGTGTGTATGTGTGTGTGTGTGTCTGTCTGACTCTGTCTGGGTAGAGAGCAATGCTTTTTAGGGTGTTCACACTCCTTACTACTGAAATGCTCTACTTTGGTAAAGCTGCTGATGTCATCCACCTAGAAATACATCCCTGGAAAGGTTGTATCCCAGTAATCTCTGTGGTGTGTCCCATAACTGCATACTGCTGTAGTGTGATAAATATGTAGGAGTTCAATTCCCAGACATGGTAACTGTGTGTGTGTGTGTGTGTGTGTGTGTGTGTGTGTGTGTGTGTGTGTGTGTGTGTGTGTGTGTGTGTGTGTGCGCGCATGTCTGTCTGTGTAGAGAGCAATGCTTTTTAGGGTAGTCACACTCCCTACAATTCAAATGCTCATCTTTGGCAAGGCTGCTGATGTCATCCACCTAGAAATACACCTCTGGGAAGCTGTAGACCAGTAATCTCTGCAGCGTGTCCTGTAACTGTACTGCTGCAGTGTGGTAAATTAGATAGGTAGCTGTTCTACTCCCAGACATGGCAAGTGTTTGTGTATGTGTCTGCCTGTGTAGAGAGCAATGTTTTTTAGGGTAGTCACACTCCATACAATTTGTATGCTCTGCTTTGGCAAGGCTGCTGATGTCATCCACCTAGAAATACACCTATGGGAAGAATATAGCCCAGTAACCTCTGTAGTGCGCGCCATGACTGTGTACTGCTGTATTGTGATATAGACCTCTGTTAGGGGTTCTATACCCATGCATGTCAGTTGTGGATGTTTTGTGCGTGTTTCAATGTCTGTGTAGGGAGCAATGCATTTTAGGCTAGTCACACTCAGTGCATTTCTAATGGCCTACTTTGGCAGTCCTGCTGATGCCATCCAATGTGAAATACACCTTTGGGAAAGGAGGTCTCCAGTAATCCCTGTGATGCGTCCTGTAACAGCTCCATGCTGTAGTGTGATATAGACCTCTTTTAGGGGTTCTATACCCACACATATCAGTTGTGAATGTTTTGTGTGTGTTTCAATGTCTGTGTGGGGAGCAATGCATTTTAGGCTAGTCACACTCAGCACATGTCCAATGGCCTACTTTGGCAGTCCTGCCGATGTCATCCAATGTGAAATACACCTTTGGGGAAGGAGTACTCCAGTAATCTCCATGGCACGTACTATAACTGCATAGTGCTGTAGTGTAATAAACTAGTTAGGTAGGGGTTCAACTCCCAGACATGGCAGGTGTGTGTGTGTGTATTTGTGTGTGTGTGTGTGTGTGTGTGTGTGCGTGTGTGCGTGTGTGTGTGTGTGTGTGTGTGTGTGTGTGTGTGTGTGTGTGTGTGTGTGTGTGTGTTTGTAACTTGTATCCTGTGTGGAGGTGGGTGTGAGTGTGTGACACCTGGGTCCAATGTGGGGTGGGTTTTGCAAATGTCTTTTATGGTGGCCCTATATCACAATGTCCACTGTACAGGGATAACAGATGTGAAATAGCCGAGAGGCTGGGGTGCAAATCCATACCCATACATGTGACATCATGGCCAGGCGATCACAGTTAGCAACCCCAGTATTACCCAGAGCACACTGTCAACCCAAGTCACATACCCCCCCCCAACACACACACACATGCCGAGGCAACAGCCAATATGTGTGTAGTACATTGCATATTGGCAACTGATAATAACTATGCAGTGATTGCAGTGGCCTACAGAGGGCATGGCACTCTGTCCAATAGGCACATACATGCAAACAGTGCACCTTCCCCATATTCCCCACTGGACACCTGCAACACCTGTAGTGCCATCACATGTGACCCACAAAGGACATACCATGCCTGAAAACATGCCCTGTATGGACAGAGGCCACTGACGCCAGGGAATGCCATTAGCATGCTATCAATGTAGGTGCAGGGATAACCTGCTGTCCATTACCAGTTCCTGCCACAGGTGGCCAAGACTGGCACATCTGATGATAATCTGTGTACGCAACATGGGCTCGACACCCCAGGTACAGGTCCACATGTCACTGTACATGCATGTCAAAGGTGTGCACATCCCAGACACCATCCATGTCATGGACTAGGGAACACATACATGACAAGTGATGCACAGCATTGGCCACACGTAATAGCCACCTTGGTGACTGGATGGTGGATACAATACCCACATGTGTGGGCAAATGCAGAAACCACAGGCCTGAGCCACAATACAGACCATTGTCATGTGACCTGATGCCAAGGTTTACCCATCACCTAGCCTTGTATAGCCGTCTGGCGCAGTCGACTACCACATACCCATGCAGAAATGCACCTATGCATGTCAGTACTGGCACCTGTGTGTTCGTATGTGTGTTGTATGATGCGTATGATCACATCCATACTCACTACAACCCCCAGTGGCATATTGAAGCATGCTGTCTGATGTCAGATACCTCTCCATACCCTTGCCCATATAACCTCTATATGACCCATGTGGTGCATGTGATACCTGCACAGTAATGTGTTGTGGCAATCTCACTAGTGATGAGCTGTATCCCTGGCCCTGCCAAGTGTGTCAGTGTGTGTGCATCCCTGTGAGAGTGTGGCTGTGTTGACGCTGGCACCTGTTCATGCAGACAGGCACGTGTACAACATTAAGAGGTGCATATGTGCTGTACACCATAATTAGTGTAATCATATCTGATAACAAGCCAGTGAGATATCAGACCACTACACATGTTATGTACAGTAGTGGTTATATTTGATGACATAACCTGGACATACTGTGGTCGTTTGTGCAGTACTGAGGTTTGTGTATTTATGGTGAATGTCGACAGTGTGTGTATTGTTAATATGTACCTTGGCCTGTGTACAGACTGTGGTAGTTGTCATTGTCCTAGGTCCCATCCTATCTGATGTTACATGCTGTTCCACTGTATGTTACCATATTGGCTTACATGTTTATAGGACCAGACACACACATGTCCCATACCGCAGTCAGCCATCAGACCAA
>NC_056743.1:624780747-624793247 GCF_019279795.1 Protopterus annectens | reverse complement strand
AAGTTATAAATTGAAATGAAACATAATATTCATGTTTTTAAAAAGCTAGAACCATAAAATACTATTATGTACTTAGTTGCCATTACAATCACAGTCTTTCCTGGGCAAGCTGGCTTCCCTGCTAGATTGGCTGGCTGGTTGGTTGCCTTCCCTTCTGGAGTGGCTGGGTGTTTGGTTGTCTTCACCGCTGGAGTGGCTGGCTGGCTTCCCTGCTAGAGTGGATGGCTGGATGGCTCTCCTGCTGGATTGGCTGGCTGGTTGGTTGGCTTCCCTGCTGGAGTGGCTGGCTGGTTGGTTGTCTTCACTGCTGGAGTGGGTGGCTGGCTTCCCTGCTGGAGTGGCTGGCTGGCTGACTGGCTTCCCTCCTGGTGTGGCTGGCTGGTTGGCTTCCCTACTAATGTGGCTGGCTGGCTTCCCTGCTGGAGTGGCTAGCTGGCTGGCTGGCTGAATGCCTGCTGGAGTGGCTAGCTGGCTGACTGCCTACTGGAGTGGATATCTGTCTGTCTGTCTGTCTGCTGCAGCAGCTAGCTGGTTGGTTGGCTGAATCTGGTTGCAGTAGTGGCTGGCTAACTGGCTGTGGCTGCTGGAGTGAGTGGCTAGCTGTCTGGGTCTGGCTGGAGTGAGTGGCTGGCTGTCTGGGTCTGGCTGGAGTGAGTGGCTGGCTGGCTGATTGTGGTTGCCTGACTGAGTGGCTGGCTCAAGCTGTAAAAAAAAAAATAATAAAAAAAAAAACAAATCCCAGTCCTTTTCATATTAGCATCTGTAGAAGAGCTAATAAGAAAAATTCTCTATAGCCACGATCTTTGTAGGGCTCTTCCTGCCCCAGTCCCTTCTCCCTTCATGAAGTGCAGCCAATTGCTGCATGATTTACAACACCCAGATCTAACAAGGAATAGTTCGGCCTGCAGGTCTGGGTGGTGATGTAACCAATTTGCTATGGGAAAAATGGAAGTATTTGTGGTTCATCTACAGTGATTCAGTGGAATCAAAAAGCAGGATTTTTAAAGTCCCACTGCTTTACAAAGCAGGCAATAGGATGAGGTAGCTCAACCTGTGTGTGTCCTGCTGATAACAGGACGGGTGGTAATCGTACCTTCCTAACATCTTTCAATGTGATTTAGTCATACCCTAAATTCCATACCAACTTAAAAGAAAATCCTTTTGAAAGAGGGGCAAGGCTGCAGTTTCTTCATAGTCAACATCACTTAACTAAAAATGATATGACATCTCCTCTCATTTCTGTCACTGTTTCAGTTTTCAGATTCTAACATTCTTTAATCTATTTATTTCCTCTAATATTTTCTCTCCTCTCCCTTACCTTTTCCTCCTTTCCTGATACAAATAATTTCGCTAGCTTGTACATATTTGTATTAATTTGTTAACTGAGTAAACTCAGTTTGCACAAGCCTTTATTCAGTGGCAACCCAAGAGGCCTGTCTGGTTAAATTACTTGTTTGGTCGCACAGTTGGCAAACGGAAGCTGAGAGAATCAAACCCTAGTCTACAAAATGCTGATTAGCATTTCCCGTTTTTTAATGTGCATCTTCAATCTCCCCCTTTTTCACATCTACCTTTCTCTCAGTTCCTTATGGTAATTATCATCTAGTGGACTCACTTCTGTCTCTCTCTTCTTCCTGTTCTCCAATTCCTTTCATCAATCTCCTTTTCCATATTTCACCTACATTCTCCACTGTTCCTGCATCTCTGTAAATATTAAAAAACTTTGCAGATAATTATACATTGTTCTGTATTAGCATACAGTGTTGTTTGCAACCGTAATTTGTAAATCATGCTTTTGCACACTGATTGCTATTAACTTAGTTTTCAGTTCAAGTTGCTAGTGTTATTTCCTAATATGCTTTGTTTTATTTTAATATTTATTTTTTTACCATTTTATTCTAATTGTATTTAGTTGCCTTTTATTGTAACCTGGGGCAAGCCTAAAAATGTACACTCGGATCAGTACTCGAACCCACTCAACAATATTTTTGTGTTAACCCATTCAGCAAAATTTGAATAAACATATTTTGTTCTTCTTGGAGTTGTTAAGCAAGCAATAATGCTCAATTGGGTGTGTTTTACTGAGGAAGTAATTCCTGCCAATGGTGCTGTGAGGCCTGACACTGCAGACAGAGACCACTACTCCCACGGAAGGGCATTATCTCCCCAAGAACACATATCATGTTTGACATTATTTCACTTACAGAATGGGAAATATGTTTGTTTTGTATTTATTTTTTCCTTTGTACTTTTTTTGTATTTTTGATGTAAAATAGTTCCTTCTCCTTCAAATGTTTCAAATTTGCTGTAGCATATGTAATTGTTGTTGGAGAAAGTATTTTACATCCAAAATATAAGTTATGTAAGTATTTAATGTCTGCAGACACACACACACACACACACACACACACACACACACACACACACACACACACACACACACACACACACACACACATATACTGTATGTGTGTGTGTGTGTGTGTGTGTGTGTGTGTGTGTGTGTATATATATATATATATATATATATATATATATATATACATATATATATATATATATATATATATATATATATATATATATATATATATATATATATATATATATATATATATATATATATATATATATATATATATATATACACACACACACACATATATATATATATATATATATATATATATATATATATATATATATATATATATATATATAGCTGTACTTCAGTAGACCGACTGCTCACTTACCCGATTAAATTAACTAAAGTAAGCAAAACTAAACCCCATAACTAAATGTACCAACTCCAACAATGCACTACCACGGGAGTAAGGGGCAACGTTCAACAGGATGGCCAAGCAGTTACTTACCTCACGTGAAACTTCGGTCTTCCAGATGTCGGTCCTCTGAAGGTGTCGGTCTTGTTGTCTCCGGCAACTAGGTGTTGAGTAAGTGAGCGGTGGGTCTACTGAAGTAGACCCATATATATATATATATATATATATATATATATATATATATATATATATATATAAAACACAAATTCAGAAGCACAGACAGATTCCTAAACATATTTACAGAAACTCATACACACAAACAGAACACACACATACACATGCCCAGCAGTTACAGCACTTTGTTGGGTGAATACATTTCAGATGTTGCGACCAAATGAAAGAATGAATGGAAAGAAAATAATCATGGAATGCAAGGCATTACAACTCCTCCCATCTTTACTGTCTCTAATTGTTCCACATAGTGCTGCTCTGTCCCTTAACAATCACTGATGTTCTAGTAAATCACTGAAGATTAAAGTCAGTCACTAATGCAGAATAGAGTTTCATACTTCTTATTGTTTAACAAATGCATGCTGATGGACTGATTAGAGTTTCATACCTCTTATTGTTTAACAAATGCATGCTGATGGACTGATTAGAGTTTCATACTTCTTATTGTTTAACAAATGCATGCTGATGGACTGATTACAGTTTCATACCTCTTATTGTTTAACAAATGCATGCTGATGGACTGATTAGAGTTTCATACCTCTTATTGTTTAACAAATGTGTGCTGATGGACGGATTCGATTTTCATACTTCTAATTGTTTAACAACTTCACGCTTCTTAAGACAGAAGTGGCAAACTTCACGACACCCATGCAGATGGACAATAGAGGTACGACTGCTGAATCCTACACAAATGCACTTTATAAGCACTTACGCGAGTGGATGACTCGTGCTATCCCTAACAGAACCAAGATGCTATCCTCCAAAAAAAGGAAGCCAATCTGGTGGTCCCCTGCCATAAACAAACTCTACAAGAGAAGAAAGAAACTGTTGCAAAAAAGAGTAAAATCCCATGACTGAAAGAACTCCCAGGTCAGCCTCAGTAAGAAGCTGAGATCTCCCATAAAATCCTCTAAAGCTAGTTATGAAAATAAAATCACCACTGATTCTAAAGACAACCACAAAGCATTTTGTAGCTATGTCAAGAATCTCAATGGCAACATTCAGATCTGCTCTGAGTTACAGCACCATTGCACTAAATATACTGGACCAACTGATATTGCCAACATCCTGGCAGATAGGTTTAGTGCTAACTTTACCCACCCACCCCCTAAACAGCCCATCTCTATACCAGAAGAATGCAAAGTTCCTGTAACCACAGCTGCACAGGTAAAACCACACTTTCCAAAGCCAAGAACACAGCATCCATGGGACATGACAACATCCGAGGCTGCGTTCTATATGAACTACAGGATAAACTGGCACACCACCTAAGCACCATGTTCAATCATAGCCTCACCTCAGGCTTTGTGCCCACTGAATGTTGCACAGTGATGGTTATCCCACTCCACAAAGGGGGCACCACCATGGACCCTGGGAACTACTGCCCCATTAGCCTAATGAGCCTGGTTTGCAAGGCCATGGAACGTATCATCATGAAACTTATAAACAAAGACATTGGTAATCTCCAAACTCTGGACCCCACCCAGTTTGGGTTTCTAAAAGGCAGATCATGTCTCCTAAACCTGATTGACTTCTTTGAAGCAGTCACCAAAGCCGTAGATGAGGGTAAGGTGGTTCACACAGCCTATCTAGATCTTGCCAAGGCTTTTGACACCACCCCCACTCTGGAATTTTAGATAAACTCACTAAACTAGGTATAAATCCCTATGTCACAAGATGGGTTGCCAATTGGCTCACTGACAGAACCCATGCTGTGAAAATAGCAGACTCCAAATCCGACTTCAAACCAGTGAGAAGTGGAGTACCACAGGGTTCAGTCCTGGGTCCCCTCCTGTTTGGTATCTACTTTTCTGAAGTACAGGCTAACACAGAAGGTCTTTGGCTAATGAAGTTCACAGATGACTGCAAACTAGGAGCCATAATTGAAACTCCTAACAATGTTGACGTCCTACAAAAGGGCCTCACTGAGACAGATGCCTGCTGTCAAAGCCATGGCCTCAAGCTCAATGCCAGAAAGTGCATTGTCATCCCCTTTGGTAAAAACTCTGCACCCATGAGCTACCACATAGGTGGTAGTCTACTTAACACTGAAAGTGTGATAAGAGACGTTGGAACACAGGTGAACAGTAGTCTCTCCTTTGATAATCACATCACCACAGTAGTCAGGAAATCCTTCTACGTGGCACACCTCATCACAAAAGGTTTCTCATCCTGGAAAAAAAGAGGTCATTGCTCCCTTCTACTCGTCACTCATTAGACCCATTATAGAGTACAATGCCCCTTTTGGTATGTACCTCATAAGGCATCTACAACAAGTGGAAAGGCCACAGAAATACCTCACAAAGAGGATTACTGGCCTCAAACAGATGCCCTACGCAGACCATCTCAAAAAACTCCAGCTTTACTCCATCGCATATCGTCTACTCAGAGGCGATCTCTGCCTAACATACAAAGCTATGTCAAACCTGGAGCTGTTTGACATGCTCCACTTAAAGAAATCCCAATCCATCCAAACTACACGATCTAGGGACCTAAACCTTGTCACCACAATAAACAGAACATGTTGGAGGGATAGATTCCTGTCCCAGAGACTTCCCATACTCTGGAACAAACTACCTATCTGTATCAAACAAAGCTCCTCACTAGCACTCTTCAAGAAAAATCTTGATGATTGGGTAGAAAATGGGAAATTCACCCCGAGGATCACCTCTGTGGCTCTGCTCGACAGGGGCACAGGAAAATAATTTTCTTGGGTGGCGAAAGCCAGGGTACCTTTTTGGCTAGGCTTCCATAGGCCCTAGGGCCAATAGCCTAGTACCTACCTATGAACCTGATGGACTGATTAGAGTTTCATACCTCTTATTGTTTAACAAATGCGTGCTGATGGACTGATTAGAGTTTCATACCTCTTATTGTTTAACAAATGCATGCTGATGGACTGATTAGAGTTTCATACCTCTTATTGTTTAACAAATGCATGCTGATGGAATGATTAGAGTTTCATACCTCTTATTGTTTAACAAATGCATGCTGATGGACTGATTAGAGTTTCATACCTCTTATTGTTTAACAAATGCATGCTGACGGACTGATTAGAGTTTCATACCTGTTATTGTTTAACAAATGCGTGCTGATGGATACCTGGTACAGTCAGTGTTGCCTCTATTTCTTGCTCTCACTTAATGCTCTTTCTCTCCGTCTCTCTCTGTGAAACTCACTTGCAAACATATACACACACATGCTTACACATTTCTTTCTTTTTTTTTTTTTTTTTGTAATTCTACGCTCACTAAATAGCAAAGTGTAGTATAACGAGCTTAAAAAATGGCAGCTGTCAGCATTTTTTCTGTGCAAGCTTCACTGTGGACTAGCATCGGACTTGTTTTTAGTGGGTATTACCTATACTTTAACACACCATTAGAGAATGTTTGTTCTCCGGTCTGGATGCAATGTACACATTGCACATTCTTAATACGCATTTATACATTTATGCATATTTTTTCATGTATTCAAATAAGGAAATTACTTTGAAAAATAAACAATTAGCATTTCTACAGAATTAAAGACACTTACTGGGGGTTATGCTCTGACAGCAAGTCTGAGGGGGAAGAGAGAAACAGTGTGTAATTTTATTTTATTTTTTTTTATAGAAAAGGCTTTAGACACATGGAACTTGGAGATGTAATGTTTACAGCATTTGAAAATAGATAATGTTGGATGCTAAAATGTTTGACTTTCTGCAGGAGTTGAATAAATAAATAAAATTAAAGTTCTGAATTAATGAGGCCAAGTGATCACTGAGTTTTGGGTTTTTTTCTTCTCTTCTAATGCTACATTATCCTTTGTGGGTGAAGTTGTTTCCCATTTAACTTCAGAGTGTTTCTATAAAGAAATTTGTACCTAGTGGGTTTTGCTTAGTAACCAGAAATGAAAGAAAACCAAAGAAGAATTAATTTACTTAACTTCATATACATTATCAGGTTCAGGTTTAAAGTCTACACCTATGCTATTAATTAATATGTTAGGCATGGCCCTCTAGCCTCTTTTTATATATGAGTTTATAAATATGCACAAACACACACACACACACACACACACACACACACACACACAGATATATATATATATATATATATATATATGTGTGTGTGTGTGTGTGTGTGTGTGTGTGTGTGTTTCATTTTCTAAGTCCCCACATACCCAAACAGCACTCAACACTCCTATCTAGAAACTTCCCTCATTCCCAGCTACTAAAACCAGTCTACCAGGTCCATCTCTCTGCTTTCTGAACCCAATAAATAGAAAAAATATATACTCCATTTTGTACCACTAACTCCCCAAGTATTACAACATCAACCCCCTCAGCTCACAAAACACCCACTCTGTTATTGTAAAACACCCACACCATATGTAATTATCAAAAAGTGCACAAAGAACCTTTAGATCCATTCCCCAATTAATCTCAGAGACCTATACACCTTCCTACAATTACTCCATCTCTGTTCAGCAAACCTCACACCCTCTTAAAATTGCTCATTCTCTCTCTCTCTCTCCTAATACTTTCATTAAACCTCTTACAATTACTTATAATATCTCTCCTAATATTTCTGAACCATCTTCTATGTCTTTGACATTCCTTCTATGTTTTACATAAGTGCTGTGGGGCCAACTACTATTTATCTTACTCCTGACCTTATTAGCACAAACAACAGGCTATCAAACCTGCCTAATACCGAACACCATCTCACTTACCAGTCCACACTCACTCACATTTAGCATCACTTTTGGCCTTCCATATAAATCCCCTGAACTATATGTTACCACTTATGTAGATCACTTTACTTGCAGGTACATAAAACACACAGCCATGATACTAAAAATGGTCATAAAAGAGCAAAAAAAAAAGTTAGTGGTCTTGCCCCCTGCAGCTCTCAATAACTAAACTTAAACTCAGTGGTGACATACATGATAACCGTGGCTTTACCTTAAAGTAACAAAATACACCTAAGTCTTCCACAACAGAACTCTCTCCCCTTCTACACCCCCAATCCATCTTACTCTTTCTTAATATAAATCACAGAAGTATTTGTAATAAATGTCAGAAATTCCATTCATGTCTGGTATTTTGCTCCCCAGATAGACAGAAACTTGGTTAAAACTGGAAATAAAAAAACAATGAAATATCACTTACAGGCTTAAATGTACTCACATTGGACAGAAAAAATAAACATGGAGGTGACATAGCCACAATATATAACTTAATATAGAAGTAACTCTTCATCCCAACCAAATCCCCAAATTTTGCGAAAGTAAAATCATTAATTCTCATCCCAAACTTAATAGCAGAAAAGACATGTGTATTGTTCACATATATGTCCCCCCTGGTTCCAATTTAAACACAGCTGAAGATATCCTACACTGGGTATCCCAGAATATACACCAAGAAACCATAATTATCGATGACCTAAATATTGACTGGTAATCTTACAACTCACCCATCTCTTCAAACTCACTAAATGTATTTTTCCCAACTAATCAACTGTACTGTAAAAATAATAATAAAAAAAATAGGCAATCTACACTGGGATTAGATTCTTACTGATAAGGCCAACAATATAAACTCCTTTGGATGATTACCTGACTGTATTAGTAATCATCTTCCAAAATAATATACTCAGACAATAACCTAAGTAGAAAAATATGCAACCAAGTACATAATTTAACTAAATCCAACATAGACAGTGTCATCTCTTCCATACAACTCTGTATTTGTAATGTACTAAAAACATTACCCCTAGATGATGCAGTCTCTTAATTTAACAAAACTTTCCTAAATCTCCCAAAATTAAATGATGCCAATTAGGGAAAAAATGTGGAATTCACCACAGCACTGTCGTTGATAAGAGAAACTAGGCAACTATTTATTGAGAGAGAAATAAAGCCTGCAAACTGGTCTGCTATTAAAATACCAAAAAAAAAAAAAAAAACTTAGAAACCTTAGTAAAGAACAAATTAAGAATGACAAACAGTACTATTACTAATGCTTCCAGCAAAAAACTTCTAAATAATAGCTAGGTATTTTAGTCATCCATTAAAAAATAAATAAATAAAAACTACCCCACCATGAGCAATCTACCACTCCAACTCCTGCAACCACCACCAACACAGACAACATTGCAATGTGATTTTACTCCTACTTTACCAACACTATTCTACTATTAATCAAAGATACCCCAACATCCTCCTCCCTCCATACTCTAGTTTCATTAGATATTAGCAGTGAGTTTCACTTTTCAAACCTCCACTATTTGAAAACGTATACTAATCTAAAACCAGCAACCTTTGCTGCTGACAACCTACCAGCTGAATATTTAAAACTTGCACCATATGCTCTAGCCTTCACCAACTCCATACTAATTAACTATCCCATAACTGAAAACTATGTACGTGACATTTGCAAGGTTGCTACACACATTTCTTCAGCAACTAATTGTACATTATTCCACTACATAAAGGTGGTAACTCAACTCATTTTTCAAATTGCAGACCCATTGCATTTCTGTCACTACTTGTATTTATTATATTCACAAATAAACTCAACATTGCAACCAAACATACCACTATTGTACAAACTGTAGATCTTAACTCATCTGCACAAACCTAACTTTCCCAAAACTATAAGAAATTACCCATCTCTCTTTCTCAGCTGTAAAATTCTGGCTATGTAAGTCCAACTTGAACAGTTATGTGACTTAAGAAAAACAATCCCCCGGATTCTCAAAAGCTTGCATGGCATGCATGATTAGTGTAAGAGGTAATTTTGGCAATATGGCGGCTGAGCAATCCTCGTACGTGGCAGTTTAATGTGCATGAGCGTTCTAGCACTAGTGCTGCACATTCCCAGCCCTCGTATGCAAATTACCCCATTTGCAGGTAAAAACCATGCAAATGAGGTAAATCTGCCATCCAGGAAGCTGGAATCAGGGTGTGCAGGACTAGCGTAATATGCAGAAATGTAATCGGTTTGTAACTGAGTACGGATCTGCAAAATCCAAAACGGGGACATGACAGCAACAAATTAAGGCGGCATATCATTGAGTAAGCATGCCAATGGCCAAGTATAAGGCTATTGGCATTGCAAACAAAGCAAAATGTTCAAAATACAACTTTCATATTATTACCGCTGATCACGGCTGGTTAAGCATAGGGCAGCGGCATGCAAATGGGATCGGTGGGAAAAGAAGAAAATAAACCCAAAGCAAGCATTCCAACTAAAATCAGTATTCTGCCATGCAAGTCAATAGTAGGCAAAAGACAATTCAGCCAGTGAATAGCGGTTGCTAAGGGGGGAAGCGCAGTGTGACACGTAACTATGCATTAGTAGGCAGTCCTATGCAAATGAGGGGAAGGATAGTGAATCCCAGTTTCCACCAGCATGTGAGGCAGGTCCCAACAGTGTAAGAGTATGCATAGGCGAGTGCAAGACTAGGAGGTAGGTGACATCATGGGTGGGTGTGTCAGGCATACTGTCAGCGGATTGGAGCCCTGTGGCTCAGGGTTGCACCCAGCTTAGCACAGCGAAGCCAGTGGGTGTGTCTAAACCTGCCTAGCACATATGACAAAGTGTAAGCGGGTGTGTGTGCCAAGCACCGGGATCTACAGGAAGATAAAGGAAGTGAAACCAGGAAATAGAAGCACTGTGCACATTGGAGTACACTGATTGCGCGGTGCTCCCCCGGGCTAAAACAGAAGGGCAATGGGAAGGGAAAGCAGCAGTAGGAAGGTAATCAAGAGGTATTAGGTTCGCTGCCAGGTGAAACATATCGGAAACAGACAATTACACAGGCAGCAGACCAGCCCAGCCCAGAACACCACTGTAAACTATGCAGATACCTACCCCTCTGTTTTTCCTACACCCTACACCACTGGTGTAAACAAGTGGGGAACTTTTAACACTCAGAACAGCAAAATGTTAAGGGCTGCAATAGCTATCATACAACTTGTGGAAGAGGCTGAGGGTGGTGAGGATGTGAATGCTGCTGATCAACCCACAATGAGGAGATGGAGAAGAGTGTACAGAACCAGGGTAACCTACCAAGGGCTACATGAGCTGGAGATAGTGGAGCGCTATAGGGTGGACAGGGACCTCCTACAGCAAATTGTTGAGCTGTGCCGGCCATGCCTGACACACAGAACTAACAGAGGGGAACCCATCTCAGTGGAAACGAAGGTATGTGTAGGCCTACGAATACTAGCTACAGGTACCTTAAAAGGCCAACTGGGGATATGATGGGGATTTCACAGGTACCAGCATCCAGGGTACTCCACCAGTTCCTGGATGCCATGGCAGCACAAGTCAGTGAGCATGTATATTTCCCCCTCACCTGTGAGTTGTTGGCCAGCAATATGCATCTCTTCCACCAAATACCAGCATACCCTGAGGTAGTGGGTGCAATAGACTGCATGCACATACGCATCAAAGCACCACTTGGTGAGCAGGGTAGGGTCTATATCAACCCCAAGGGCTTCCCCTCCATCAACTGCCAGGTCGTGTGCGATGCCCAGGGCATAATACTGAAAGTGTGTGCTGGCTGCCTGGAAGTTATCACTTTTCCCATATCTGGCATCTGACACAGCTGTATCAGAAATATGCCAATGGGGACATTCCACACGGTCACCTAGTGGGGGATGCTGGATACACACTGGAGCCGTGGCTGATGACACCCATCAGAAACGCACACACACTCGAACAAGAACTCCATAATGAGGCACATGCTCAAACAAGAATTACAACAGAGCATGTGTTTGGGATGCTCAAGTCACGGTTCTGGTGCCTGGACACATCCGGTGGAGCCTTGCAGTACTCACCAACTACATGTACCTAAATCATCCTTGTATGTGCCATGTTACACAATATGATCCTGTGGAAACAGCTGCAGCAGGAGCAGCAAGGGGCAGGGACACATAGCCCCCCACCAATGCCAAGGCCTGCACAGGCACAGAGTGACTCAGAGGAGGAACAAACTGAGCCTGCCCCAGTAGGCAGAAGGAGGTGTGCCCAGTATGCCCTGGCCCTGGCAAAGAGGCAAAGCATAGCACATACTCTGACACAGGAGGAACCCAGGGAATAGCACCTCTCTTTGACTCTCACATACAGTAAAAGGGATGCCAATAATTACACTACCTGTGCCTAACCATGCATAGGGAGTGTACTATGTGCATCCGACATAGGCAGCCCTGCAGCACCACCCTCAATACTAGGACACCCACAAGATAAGGGACTCACACATGCCAGTCAGGAGGGGGGACACATACCCAACAACAGTCATAGCCAGCAGGACAGGTGTAGACAAACACAAACAAATGCTGTACTATGGCCTCTGAATGAGGGCTATGGGTAACACCCCCCCAGGCCTACACAGACAGACTACAGCAGGCCAGGTAGTGGGAAGTAATTTGTGACAACTAGGAAGTCAGAAACTAATGTGTATGTAATCAAAAGATAAGAATGGTAGTACACCGGTATGG